>NW_016909682.1:44916-46355 GCF_001483705.2 Eufriesea mexicana
TGAGGCAAGAATCATTAGGTGTGAGAATTTTTTAAAGATATTTAACATGGAATTATTTAATTCGAAGTACTGACATTTCTTTCTGCAGATTATTAAATAAATGGTTGAAAGTGTGGGTAGATAGATGCAATTTTGCTTCCTCAAAGAGGGAGTTGCAGAAAGTTTGAGAGAGTGTGTGGTGAGAATCATTAGATGTGAGAATTTTTTGATTATATTTAATATGGAATTATTTAAATGGAAGTGATTCTGCAGATTATTAAATATAAAGATAAAAATGGGGATATATAGATGCAATAGTTTAAGGGAGTTTGACAGAGTGTGTGGCAAGAATTATTAGGTGCGCGAATTTTTTAAAGATATTTAACATGGAATTATTTAATTCGATATATTGACGTTTCTTTCTGTGAATTATTAAATAAAAGAATGAAAATGTGGATAAATAGATGCGATTTTGCTTCCTCAAACATGGAGTTGCAGGGAGTTTCAGACAGCGTGTACCACAAATTATTAGATGTGAGAATATTTTAATTATATTTAATATGAGATAATTTAACTGAAAGTATTGAATTTCTTTCTTCAGATTACTAAATAAAATAATGAAAATGTGGATATATAGTTGCAATCTTGCTTCCTCTTTTCTTTCATTCGATTAAAGTTATAATTATTCTTGTATTTATCAGTTAAAAAATATAATATATTTTTATTACAGTTTTGAAAAGTGCATCTTCTTTTTACCACACTTCCTCATTTCCTTCTAATTAGTTACAATACTTAAAAATAATTCTGTAGCCACTATAATTTTATTCCAACGAAGATAAATCTACTTCCACTTCTGGAAACAAATTTCCTCTGATTGGCAACCATAAAATCATTTCTCAGTAAAGATTCAACCAACATAAGAGCATCGAATTATACTCAACCTTCTTGAAACCTACTTTGACTCCTGTCCTAATTAATCTCAATTTACCTGTATCTCCCATACCGAAATTTGGAATAATTTTTCAATAATTTTTCATCCACTATAAAATCATTAAATCGTATTCAAACCTGATCAAACCTCCTTTAAATTCTACAAAAAAAAAATTCTAACTTATTCTAAAAATTCTAAATTCTACAAATTCTCATCTAAAAATTTCAGCTAAACTCATCCCACTTCAATTACGCAATTTACCTAGTATACCATTTTATTTCCCAAGTCTTCGCGGAAGCGTTAAATTATATTGGAAGGAAATTTTTCACGAGAAATTCCTGGACCGTGTAAAAATTTCACAAAATCCAGGCTATTTTAACCGCGATTTACTCGCGGCTTCCTGCCTATTTTGGTTTCGCTGTCACTTTTAAATAGTCAGCCGCCATACGCGCATGAAACCCTTGCTCGTATGCGACTCCTCGCGACACTGCAGCTTATATAAACTCTCTCATCGCGTATCGATAATCGA
>NW_016909682.1:46368-62160 GCF_001483705.2 Eufriesea mexicana
GCGGAGAGGGCTGGAAAATGTAAGTCGGCTTAATTTTAAACTCGAGCTCGGTATCGCGATATCGGGCTCGAAGGCTTCTCAATGGGAACGCTATTTATAACGAAAACCGCAGAAGTCGATCGACTTGATTAAGACGTACTCGCATTACGCGACACGAGAACGGGACAATGAGAACCACTGGCTGATTGGACGGATATAAATGGACAACAGAGTGACAGCAGGGAATGAGACTGACCTTGTGAATCAGAAGGCAACCTGAATTTAATCCTTCAGGGCTACGAGAGACCGTACCGGACGAGCAAATAACAGTAATAACGTTGCACTGGTCGTCGTTGCCACGACATAATTACGAGTACAGATTAATACTCGATACCAGTAATCGACTCTACCATTTGCACGTGACCAAGTGTTTCTATTTATGCCCCCTTTAGATTTCGTGTACAGGTAGCCCTGCTACAACACGGCATCCTATAACACGGTTTCACTCTAACACGATTCATAAATTGCGGGAACCCTCCTACAACACGGCATCTTATAACACGGTTTCGCTCTAACACGATAAGAAAAATTGCAAAAATCTTTGTACAGCACTGTACTTCTACATGAGCAGTGACGACGAAGAAATTTATTAAATTCAAGTTGCATTAAATTAAAATAATATTTTTGTTTTTTTGTTGTACATGCATTTATATTTTTAATAAAAATTAGGTTGTTTATGTAGAATTGAAAAAAAATTTGTTTTTAGTAAGTTTTCGGAACGTAACCTCACTTTTTGTACTGCGTCTGGGTCTCATACAACACGGTTTCACACAACACGGCATTTTTTGAGAACCGATCTACCGTGTTATAGAAGGTACCTGTTCTTGGAATCATTTTTCAGGACGTGCTTAATACTAGGTTTACTAGGACAGGACGCTATCTGTATACCTATTTCTAAGGACACCTGTCAAATTGACAGGTGAAAGAAACCACGTGCCTTGTTTTTAAAGATTAGTTTAATTTAACCCTTTGCACTCGGGGACCTTCCCGTTATTTTCGTGGATCTTATAATTTGAGGATTTTCTGCTGTAAAACGATATTTTGAAAACGCTAAATTAACCCTTTGCACTCGAGTGACGCCTCTCAGTTATCATTTAATCAAATTCTGAAGATGGATATTAATTAATATATCAAATTTAGAATTATTCCAACGATGCGTGGAATACCGAAGTAAAATAGTTCTACGTCTTAATTTGCATACGATTTCTTATTTACCGTGTTAGAAATATCGTCGAATTTATGGCAGAAAGCCTTCGAATTACTATTTTCCTGTAACGAAAAAATCGCCGAGTGCAAAGGGTTAAATGTCATATGCAAATTAAGATGTAGTATTATTTTACTCCTACATTCCAGGTATCGTTGCATTATCCAAATTTGATGTATTAATTAACATCGTTCTTCAGAATTTGATTAAATGGTGACTGAGGGTAGTCTCTCGAGTGCAAAGGGTTAAAAAGAATTATATATTGTATTAACAGTCTTAATATAAGTTAACTAAATCTGTTACCATAGTATAATTGGAGCAACCTTTACGTCAAATTGACAGGTTAATTTGATCTAATAAATCTAGTATTAAGATCCTAATGTAGTAAATCTAGTGTTAAGATGAGATCCTGATTAAGACCGAAAAAAGGGAATTAAATTTTTTCTCGTCATTTTAATCAATAGTGCAATATTTCTACAATATATTCCCAAATTTGCAATGCAATCCTCAAAATATTAAGCCCACAGTATTTTCATTGCGTGTAAATATGTTAATTTTCTGGAAAGTAATTTTTTCAAGTTGACAGGAAAGATACGTCATAAACTAGGTTACCAATGCACCTGAAATTTTGTATACGTGTATTATGATACATATACTGGTTAATGAATCCAAAAACTAAAGAAAATGAAATGAAATGTAATAAAATAATTTGATTTCTATCGTGCAGCAGAAATATTCATTTTGGATTAGGTACAAGTCAGAGAATCGGAATGCACAAGTTGAAATTACATCTGTTTAAGTAACTGGGTTACTTTGTGGTATATAAGCGTTACGACTAATAAGCAGATAAAACAAAATGATTTGCATCTCGAAGTGCAGATACAAAGAATTGAGAAGTATCGTTTAGAATTAAAGTAATAAAAATTAAATTTGAGAATTTATAATAATAACTATGTTGTTATCGTATATAGGCACAGAGATATTAAAATTAGTGATCAAAATTTAAAAGAAGCATTTGGAAAAAGAATTTCAGTGGTATTTTTATTAATTGCTACTACAATTGTCAATTTTTAATTTTTAAAATTTACTTTTCCAAATGTATGTATATGTACACAGATTAATACCTCTATATATCACATGGGATTATTCGTATATCATAGAGAAAAGTAGGTACGCCAAAAATATAATTGTAAATAAAAAATTTAAATAGTTAGTTTATATATTATTATAAAAAAATTGAATTTGATTCTCTGTATGAATAGCTATTATCATGAATATAGGTATATCTACAGTAATAGTAGTAATATAACAATAACAATAATAATAATAATAATAGTAAATACATATAAATGGTATTTAAAGAAAAAGAATTTCACGAGTATTCTTACTAATATTTTCATTTTTAAAAGTTACTTCTCCAGATGTACGTATATGTACACAGATTAATACCTCTATAAATCACATGGGATTATTCGTATATCATAGAGAAAAGTAGGTACGCAAAGAAATATAATTGTAAATAAAAAATTTAAATAGTTAATTTATATATTATTATAAAAAAAATTTAATTTGATTCTCTGTATGAATAACTATTATCATGAATATAGGTATACCTATAGTAATAGTAGTAATATAACAATAACAATAATAATAATAATAATAATAATAATAATAATAATAAATACATATAAATGGTATTTAAAGAAAAAGAATTTCACGAGTATTTTCATTAATTCTTCAATTTTTAAAAGTTACTTCTCCAGATGTACATATATGTACACAGATTAATAACTTCATAAATCACATGGAATTATTCGTATATCATATAGAAAAGTATCTAAGCAAAGAAATATAATAGTAAATAAGAAAAATTAAATAGTTAGTTTGTATATCTATTAAAAATATTAAATTTGACAATATTATTACGAATATACATATATCTAATAATGATATTTGAAAAATGAATTTTTATTTCTATTTTAATTAGTTTGCATATCTATTAAAAATATTAAATTTGACACTATTATTACGAATATACATATATCTAATAATGATATTTGAAAAATGAATTTTTATTTTTATTTTCAAGAACGAATAGCAATTAATAACAACTGATATTGTTATTAATTGCTATTCCAATTGTTAATTTTTTAATTTTTAAAAATAACTTCCAAATGTATGTACAAATTAATACCTCCATAAATCACTTGAAATTATTCGTACATGGTCTGGGAAAGTATACACACAATGAAGTCTAATGGTACAGGAAAAAATGAAATGGTTAGGTACATCTATTAATAACGAAATAGGAAAAACACGAGTGATCGAACTTTTAACCACAATTTCGCAACTTCGATATTCGATATCTGTTCTGCGAAACGTTGGAAAGATCTGTTGCGCGCCGCTTAACACCCGAAGGCCGGCTGAAAATTATTTGCCATTTATCGATCTCATTACGAAATCAGGAAATGCGCGAGTTGCTTCGACAAAGTAATTACGATAATGTCGCGATCGATGCGACGTTACGCAACCCTTGGCTAATATTAATTGCCCCGATTACCTATATCGAGTAAATTATTTTCGAATTTTATTACCGGGAAAATAGCGCGACGTGTCCGGCGTCTGAAATAAATAATTTATCGAGCCGAAAGAAAAATTGGCGCGCTTCAATTCGTCGCTAGCATTCGAAGAATGTTTCGATTTTATTTTTGGATCTAGGACAAAGTTTAATTCGAGCACCGCTTGAATATTAGAAAGCCGCTTGAATGTTTCGTTGAATTCTTCAACGAAACGAGCAACGTGGCGTGTAACGATGGTAGAAAATAAATCACGGCCAACTTTCGGGCTCGTGTAATGCATAGTCATCGGTGTAATGGATCGGATCAATTAAACAATTAAACGTTTAATTTGAATTTCATGAGCACCCGCGGCATTCGCTCAGGCGGCCATTACCATTATTATAATTATTAAATACATGTAAGGCAATTACCGAATCAATGGCATTAACATTAATTGCACATCTGCATAATATCGGTAGTAGACCGGCATTTGAATAACGTAGATGCCGGGCTCCATCGTTATAAAATAATTGGACAAAGGACAATGGTAATTACACGGTTGTTTTAATCTGTGACCGAGTAATTACCATCGTACATATTCGTTAATCGACTGTGTACTTTTCGCTCCGGCGACACATTTGCGTATGTGCACGGTGTTCGTTATTGGCGACTATAACTCGGTGATTACGTACACAGTTCTAGGATATGCGAATCGTTTATTAATCCTCGTAGGAAGTGGGACCGGTACCGGATTATGTTACACGTTTATCGTGGAATTAGGTGTGCTCCGTGTCACATTCGTTAAACAAAACATTGACTAATTTACATTTACAATGTTATATATGTAATAATATATAATGAATATTAGTGTTATTTATTAGCAATTATTATTGTAATAATACTAATGACATGATAGTGGAATATATTAAAATATAAAATGTTAGAATAGTGTTGTAAGTGTTGGACCCAAAAATAATTCGGTATACGCTGGGTCAGGGTTAATAGAGGAATCAGGATTATAAATTTATAATACGTTTATAAAAATTGTTTGCCGTTTAATTCTTAAATATTAAAATAGGGTTGTTATATTTAACCCTTGGGCCCACAAATAATCTGGTCTCAATTATGTGAGGATTAATAAAGGAAGTTTCATTATGTATGAACCAAGATGATAAATTTATAGTATATTTATAAAAATTGTTTTCTGTTTAACTCTAAAAGAGTCAGTTAAGATTAATTCTACATTATGCGAATTTTGTTTCAATTTTATTTAAAAAAAAAATAATAATAATCACTATCAGTATTAATAATACTATCACAACTAGTAATTACAATGAATAATACTAGTAATTATTATTATAATAATACTAATAACATAATAGTCAAACATATTAAAATATAAAATGTTGAAATAGTGTTGTTCTATTCAGTGTTGTAAGTATTGGGCCAGAAATTAATTTGGTATACAGTAGGCCAGGGTTAATAGTGGAATCAGGATTATAAATTTATAATATATTTACAAAAATTGTTTCTTGCTTAATTCTAAAATAGTCAGTCAATATTAAAAATTATATTCAATTCTTGGGTCCAAAAGTAATTTGGTCTCCATTGGGTAGGGTTAATAAAGGAAGTTTCATTATGTAGGAATCAGCATGATAAATTTATACTATATTTATAAAAATTGTTTCCTGTTTAACTCTTTTTAAAAGAGTCAGTTAAGATTCTACATTATGCGAATTTTATTTCAATCTTATTATAAAAAAATAATAATAATCACTATCAGTAATAATAACACTGTCACAACTAGTAATTACAATGAATAATACTAGTAATTATTATTATAATAGTATTAATAATATAATAGTCAAACATATTAAAATATAAAATATTAAAATAGAGCAGTTCTATTCAACCCTTGGGCCCAAAAATAATCTGGTCACCATTAGACCAGGGTTAATAAAGAAATTTCCATTATGAAGGAATCGGGATAATAATTTCACAGTACATTTATAAAAATCATTTCCTGTTTAGCTCTTAGCTCAGAGTCAATTAAAATTAATTCTCACTTATACTCCATTAGACCAGGGTTAATAAAGAAATTTCCATTATGAAGGAATCGGGATAATAATTTCACAGTACATTTATAAAAATCATTTCCTGTTTAGCTCTTAGCTCAGAGTCAATTAAAATTAATTCTCACTTATGCGAATTTTATTTCAATCTTATTAAAAAAAAACAAATAATCACTATCAGTACTAACAACACTATTACAACTGACAATCACTGGAAAGAGTATAAGTATAGTAATATTACAAATAATACCCACAACAAATTTTAAAGCTTCCTACTTCTCGATGCCAAAGTTTTAATCAAAGCACAGTTAACTTCGAGTAACACCTGCTCATAAAATCTTCCAACCCCTGCACATAATCCTAACCTCTGTAATCACCCTGTGCCTTTACATTTATCACAGACTCCTACCATCATCGCCTGAAGATTCCACCAAATTTCATTCCACACCTACCAGCAGCCAGTCATCAGAGCCTATCCTAACCTCCCCTCCATCAACAACCACCGTCATCCCTCTCCCATAATTAATTTACGACCCACAAACTCAACGAAGACGAACGTCAACCAACATTACCACCTTTTGATCCCGATCCAACGATCTTCAGTACTTCGACGTTCCCTGCCAATCAGCTCAGGTGGACATGTCCACTAAATGTTTAGCCAAACGTGCCAAACACCTCGCAGCAAATAAATCCGTGCAAACGTAACCCTCTGCACGAAGTTTCGATTGCCAGTTCTCAAGAAAGTTTACCCAACAATTTGTTCGTCAGCGAGACGATACAAATTGGAGTTGTAAATCGTTGGCACTTTGTTGCCCAGGCTACCAGAGAAGCGGTTAACACGCTTCATTTAGCGGCAATCACAGTCGAGTTAAGAAATCGAGCAAGTACCCGGCTAATTAATACAAACGACCGTCTTCACCGATAGGCATCTCTGAATCGCTATATCCAATTTTTCCCCGTCCAACCCCAATTGTATCCAACCCCTCTCGATTATCCTTGGCTGTGTTCTGCCAAACGAAGGGAACAATAAGGTGAGCCTTCGCGATTAATCAGCCTTTCCACTAATGGCTCAGTCGAATTCTCGTTGTTTCGTGGCATTCGTTGCGGAAAAGATGTCATGACGAGGGTTTAAGTCCCTATGGCACGTGCCATGATTATCAACGATGAACGAAGTATAAGGGTGATATATGTCAAGTTAGCTAGGACACAACTTGACGTCAAACTGACTTCGTATCGATACAGGCGACTCGGAGTCAAATTGACTGTGTATTGACAGAGGTGACTTGACGTTATTTAGAAAATAAATCGTAGAGCAAGGGGTTAAAACGTCATTATTTAAGTTCCGATGGCACGTGTCATTATCAACGGCATAGTCGGTAACACGACGAGCTATTTCGAGAATAATACCTAACCGAGGCAGGAAGACATCGGTGAAAATTAACCACGAGTCTGACTGATGAAAATAATTGTCAAACATTGCAGAAGCATCGTCGAAATTACTATTCTTCTAGCTATGTAAATTACCAGTTTCTTTGATGAAATAGATGTGCAGGTATCTTCTTTGTGTCCAATGGAAACCTTCGAACTGATTCCTTTGCTATTGGTCGTGGACCACCCTGTCACTCACCCTAAATTTTTCTCAGAACGGCAAAAGTTTAAGGATGTGAAATTAATATTATCAACCAAACTCTCGTTCGAAAATTGTCGAAGTTCCGATACCGCGTGGCACGAAGAATAACTCGTAATTGAGATAAGAATACGTTTGCTGGACCCTATCTACAAACCACGTCTCTCGCCCGTCACATTCGTGTTTGGCCCGATAGACTTACCACGTCTCTCGCCCGATAGACTTACCACGTCTTTCGCCCGTCATAATTGTGTTTGACCCGATATCCTTACCACGTGTCTCACACGATATTGTAGACGAAGTTGTCAACTCTTTGCACTCAAGGATTTTTCGTTATAGAATAGTAAAAATTCGAAGACTTTTTGCCATAAAGCCGACGATATTTTCCACAGTAGTAAATAAAAAATCATATAATAATTAACACGTAAAATCATTCGATTTCAATACCTCGTACACGGATACATAACCATAACTTGAATATATCAAATAATATCGATAAAATGGTGAGCGAAGGTCACCCCTCGAGTGCAAAGGGTTAAATATGAGTCTATTTGAGCAGAATATGGAAACTGTAAGAAAGTTTTTATTACATCTGTATAAAAGTGAGTTGATGGAAATCCATAATTACTGCGTGATAATTGAAATAATTGTAAAATTATCGTGGTACTGTTACACGTATAATTACTCGCGTTATTAAAAGCACCTATCACATTGCTCGTGAGAAAATCTTCTTGTGATAAAAAATATAATACAGTATCAAAAATAAACCATAACAATATCACATAAAACAACTTCTCATCGCTCACAATACAGACACTAAATAATTAAATTATAATACATCAAAAAACATAAAATTAAACTGCAATATATTACAAAACGCTATAAAATTCTAACATGACATAAACTAACACAAAATTCTACACGACAAGATACAAAATAATTTCTCTCCACTCAGAATTTCATTTGCCCGAAGAAAAATTTAATGGCCACAAATGACCTGTTCCATTTTTGAATAATCACATACTGATAAAATAGAGTAGCGCAATGGCAAGCGGATAAAATAAAAATTAAAAAACACACCTGTATATGTACCTTTCGAATCGCATTCGGTTATAAGAGGCTAAGCAAGCCAGGTATACCGTTCGAATTATCATTCCTTGCTTACACGTTTGACACGTGCATGATTAATTTCGCTGCGTCCCGTTTCATACCGAATCCATGAAAAAACCTCTCGCATTAGCATAACATATACCTCTCAATTAAATCAATCGATCATTGATTTTTACAAAACGGAACGTGTCGATCGATTAATCTCAATGTACGTCGGTAATATTCAATCCAACAACTTTAGCCAGATAACGAGCACCGATTTGCATACGCATACGCTACCGGGGAAAAGTTTTGGTGGCCGTGTTTGACTTTTAAAGGATCGGCAGGCAGAAAAATAACTGCTCGTTTATGGTTCGTTTTGCACGGTATGCGGTCAAGGCGATAAGCCACGCGAAACATATTGCACCGAATTTTAACCCTTTGCACTCGATGATTTTTTGGCTAAAGAGGTACACGAGTTGAAAATTTTTCTGCTATAAGGCTGATGATATTTTTCTAACAGTAAGTAAGAAATCGTATAATAGTTAACAGGAAGAATTATTTAATTTCGACACCTCGCACACGGTTACATTATCTTAAATTTGATATATTAATTAATATCGAGCATCGAAATTTTATCAAATGGCGACTGGAGGGCGCCTCTAGAGTGCAAAGGTTTAACACTTCGGATTAAACTTAGGTCCAAAGATGGCGAAGAATTTAACGTCAAAAGTTAGCACATTTTGGCTTTAGTTGGTTCCTGAGGGCCGGTCAGGCCCAAACGGAAAGTCTAGCGCCGGTCCCTGAGTACCGGTGTGGCACTTAACGCTTATTGTTGGCTGATCGCACGTCCCAGAGAGAACTATACTGTTTCCCCATGCTCGGGGGACCATTTACCAACCAGAGGCCTATTAATAGGCTTTTGGTCGCCGATGCTTACCGACCGATAGCCTATTTTCAGGCTTTTTGGTACGTTGCTCAGGTAGTTGCGTTGCAGCCCTAGGACCGCAATGTCCCAGGTCAAGTGGAGGACTGTTTTATGTCCTTAGTGTCCGTTTTATTTTTACAAATTTATCTGAACATGCGAAACTATGCTAACTAAAAACTATGGAACTAAATATTTTATTACATGTTGTGCTTCATAGAAGCAGTTCGTCAGTAATTGCGAACAACTCCAAATGGAGGTAGTGTAACAACCGAAAACGAGAAACGCGTTGCTAAGGTCAAAATGGAAGATCTCCCCGATCGGTCGGGCACCGGCTTACTTTAAAATGGGCAGATCCATGAAACGTTCTCTGGCGCCATCTACGAAACGTTTTCTAGCACGTTGACTGCCACGCGCATTTTACGTGGTTTGTTCACGACGCCAACACGAATATTTTATTACGCGATGCATATTATGTTGAAATATTATTTACAACAGATAAGGTGAGTTGTATAATCGCGTTTAATGTATTTTTCGTGGTGGGGGTCACCGGTGACCCCCGAGGCGCTGTAGACCATTTTTGCCATTATCAATTGTTTAAAAAGCAACTCGAAAAAATATTTCAATTCCCGATTTTAGGATGAAGTTAGCGATGTATTTAGCGAAATGTTCCGATCACGAAGATTGCATTTCATCGAGCAATTACGTAGAGAAAAAACGTGGTCACGAATTTAAAAAGAAACCTGGAAGCGTGCGAAATGTAAGGCGATTTTGCAAAGTGTGCTGTGAAAATAATTCAAATCGGCTAGGAAGAACGAGAGCAAAGAATTGCACTAAAAAAGTGGCGACGTATTGTGCCGACTGTTTTGGTTCACCTTTTCTTTGTATAAATAAAATTATTTTTGCATGTTCTGTATGGCATTAATTTCTTCGAACCGTTATAGTAACAATGGTACTATTTAAAAATTTATCAGTGTCGATATTTACTCTAATTACGTATTTTTGCTAATGGTCGCGTCGCCGGCCACCGGTGGTCCCCGTGGCGCCACCGCCAAGTTGAGTGCCGGTCACCGGTGACCCCCCATGACACAACGTGCTAGGTACTATCGTCGCCTATTGGCGACATCTACAAAACGTCACCGATGACTATCGCGATCCGAATGAAAAGTTTAGTGTCAATCACACTCGAGATTTCTACGAATACCGCAAAACACGTTCTCGTGGTTCCCAGTGCAACCACTCTCGTGGAAAACTTCCTCGTACCACGAATGTATAACCGTGGCTAGCTCCTTCGTATTGAAAGGGTTAATACATCATTCGTTCATCAGCCGCTATTAACGCTGAATTTACAGAGATCAACAGACGCGGACGGCCATTAGGGTTACCTGGGTGACGACTGTGGCCTACATTCGCCGTCGTTTATTCGTCGTTTTCCTAATTTTTATTAATCGTTATTATAGGCAATTTTAGATTCTCTACGACTCGCTGTAACGCCTCGATAATTATATCTCGCGGAGAAAAAGAATAAAAATGAAAATAAAAGGAAGAAGGTGAGAGAATAAAAATGACGGGTACACACAGGAAGAGAAACCGCGAGAGAGTCAGGGAAGATGAAATAATGGGAGAAAATAAATGAATAACCGACGATTAACAGCTTTAGATATTATTGCAAGAATCAACGTCGGCAAGAACGACTCTGAGCTCCATTAGTACGGTGAAAAATCGATTGGCTAATGCAGTATTACGAGGATGCATTGCGGTAAAAGGCCATTCCTTACTGGACGCGATAGCAAACGAGAATTGTCAGAATGGAGCAAAATGGAACGATGGAAAAATTGTTGCTAGAATTGACAATAATATCTCAGATGCTAGATATTAATTTTCATATTACCAATAATAGAATTGACAATAAATATATCTCCCACCCTACTGTGACAAGTGAGCAACAATACAGAGACAATAAGGAAGAAAAACTAAATGCAATAAGTATAACAAAATTTAATAGTTTATTTGTGTATGATATACGTGTATGAATACGTTACTAATGATACTCAGAATAGATATAGAAAAGAATAAACCCGTCCTCGTGATTATTATTTGTTCCATCATTTGTCCTTTTTTACTGCTGCTGCTAAGAAACACGTATATTATATTATATTATATAAACACATATATATATTCGGTTAACCATAGAACATATTTCATTTTTCTGTAAGGAATACGAGGCTTCAGGAACCCAGGCAAAGGTTCCTAACTCATTAAAAGAAATCTTCAGCAATAAAGAAAACGCCAAACATACATTCAGATTTATTCAATGCAACAAACAATTGTATGAATACATCTAGCACCAACACCTGACGATTCATGTCGCTAATGACCTCGTTGTCGATGCGACGTTAAGCCCTCAATTAAATTATAAAATAAATATATCTATCTTTTTTCTCACGACTGACACACCAAGTATATTTAAATTAAATATAATATTAAGTTTAAATTAAATTGCTATTTGAAATGATAAATTGGTGCACTCATTTCAGAAGTTTCTTCTCTCTTACTTGCTCTTAATAACGATTACGTTTACTACGTGTTCACTTTTTCGTACTTCTGAGATAATTGTATCATTCTGGTACATTCTTCTAAACATTCCCAAAATATTTAACAAATTTTATTCTTTCGCGTGAAAGGATACATTTGTTCGTGAAATTATTTCCAATCAGCTGCAAGAAATTCATCGACTACGCGAAAAATTATTTCGAGTTATTGGTTCGTCCTGGTGAAAAGGGTTAAGGGTTCGTCGAAGGCAAAGGATTCAAATATAGAAATATATCATAAATTGTATAATATAAATTACATCGTTCCATGTACGAATATTTTTATAGATTAATAGATTATATTTATAATTAGTAGATTAATTACATTATATCTTGTGCAATTAATAAATTAATATTTGTATAAATTAATTCGTAAAAATTTATCCAAGAGACATTATCGACTTTAACCCTCTGCACTCGAGAGGCAAACCTAAGTGAGCATTTAATTCCAAAGATCATTTCCAAATGAACTTTGTGAGCATTTAATTCAAAATTCCGAAGATCGATGTTAATTAATAAAAGAAATTTAAAGTAACACAACGATGTTTGGACTGTCGAAATAAAATAATTCCACTTGTCAATTTACATCCGATTTCTTATTTACTGTTTCAAAAATATCGTCCACGTTATAGCAGGAATTCATCGAATTTTCGAAACTTCGTTTTCTGCGAAGGGTTGAAACAGAAAAATTTTAAACTTCGAATTGCTTGCTTTTAACCAAAAAATCTTCGAATTACTAATTCTCTGCAAAGGGTTGAAACAGAAAAATTTCGAACTTCGAATTGCTTGCTTTTAACCAAAAAATCTTCGAACTAGAAAATTTCGAACTGCTTCTTGTATTTAACCAAAAAATCTTCGAATTACTAATTCTCTGCAAAGGGTTGAAAAAGAAAAATTTTAAACTTCGAATTGCTTGCTTTGACCCAAAAAATCTTCGAACAGCTAGTCCTCTGCGAAGGGTAGAAGCAAGAAAATTTCAAACTCCTTGCTTTTAACCAAAAAATCTTCGAATTACTAATTCTCTGCAAAGGGTTGAAACAGAAAAATTTCGAACTTCGAATTGCTTGCTTTGACCCAAAAAATCTTCGAACTGCTAGTCCTCTGCGAAGGGTAGAAGCAAGAAAATTTCAAACTCCTTGCTTTTAACCAAAAAATCTTCGAATTACTAATTCTCTGCAAAGGGTTGAAACAGAAAAATTTCGAACTTCGAATTGCTTGTTTTTAACCAAAAAATTTTCGAACTGCTAGTCCTCTGCGAAGGGTAGAAGCAAGAAAATTTCAAACTCCTTACCTTTAACCAAAAAATCTTCGAATTACTAATTCTCTGCAAAGGGTTGAAACAGAAAAATTTCGAACTTCGAATTGCTTGCTTTGACCCAAAAAATCTTCGAACTGCTAGTCCTCTGCGAAGGGTAGAAGCGAGAAAATTTCAAACTCCTTGCTTTTAACCAAAAAATCTACGAATTACTAATTCTCTGCAAAGGGTAGAAACAGGAAAATTTCGTACTTCTTGCTTCGAAGAGTGAAAATAGCAGGGGAAAAAATTCTACTGCCTGGAAACTTGGCGTCACGTAAAGGCTAGAAGCCGGGACCACGAGGCACGTGGAAAACGCGTGAAAACACGTCGACGACAACAACGTGGATGAACCTCAGCGCGAATGAACCCCGGAAACACGTTCGACGAACGCGAGGCAAATATTCGTGGCATCTCCCGCGAAGCTTGGCTGTCTGTTTCGCAAACGATATTATTACGAGCGTGCGGGCACCGTTTCATTAATTACAGGGGATCAACGGCGGCATAGCCGGCGGAACATCGGTCGATTTTATCGAATTTCAGCACGGAGATCGGCGTCGGAATAAAAAGGGGAAAAGGAAGAGCGCGCGGCGAACGCGGATATCCACGGTGTTCCGGGTCGCGCGAATGTTTAATTAATTAGCAGAATGTAAAATGAAAATTAGCATAATGCGATTTTAACCGTGTGGCGTGTATCAACTAGCGCCGCCGCGCGCTCCATTTCAATCCGATCCGCGCTGATCCAGAAATATGAAAATTCGCCAATTCCGACCGGCCATTTACCATCTCGCTCCTCCGCCACCCGATAATCATCCGTTTCGCGTCGCGCGCAAATAGAAATTTAACGCTCGATTAACGACGACTCGAAACGTTATTTCGTCGTTTCGTATGTTCAAAGTGGATCCCGCGTGAAGATTCTGTTTTCCAATACCGAGTATGCGAAATTTGCAAATAAGATGGAATATTTGTTAATTTCGTATCGCTTTTTCGTATTTGAAATTTAAATTTCGTATTGGGAAAGGAGTGTATAGTCACGTGTAATAGACAGCAAAATTATCGTCCAGTAGATTTTATTATTTATATGCATGACATGTATGTGCCCATGTACCTTTTTATAGTAATCGCACAAGTATAATAAATTTTTCGAAATTATTTGTAATTTGAAATACCTTTGTTATTCGATACATAAATGGTAATGATTTTTTAATAGAGAGTCGTTAAAAGATTTACTCCCACTTACTTTTGAAAATGAGAGCGAATTTTCTAACGTTTTCACTATAAGCGTAATAATTCATTTTGGCCAAAAATACAAGGGAAATAAAAATATTTCGATATACATACACGTGTCATGGAAATTTATATGTATTTGCGTGAAAATGTATCTATAATTAGCAAAAAGTTAATAAATTACTACATTTATTGTTAATAACAAATATTCTGCAACGTATATTAACGATAAAAGTCAAAAAAGTTAATAAATTATCAGCTACTACTTAATCAAACAACGTATTTGTGTTAAAATGTATTCGTAACTTACAAAAAGCTAATAAATTAATAAATTTATTGTTAATAGCAAATTAAAATTGTTGGTAACAAATAGCTTGTAACGTATATTAACGATGAAAGTCAAAAAAGTTAATAAATTATCAGCTGCTACTTAATCAAACAACGTATTTGTGTTAAAATGTATTCGTAACTTACAAAAAGGTAATAAATTAATAAATTTATTGTCAATAGCAAATTAAAATTGTTGTTAACAAATAGTTTGCAACGTATATTAACGATAAAAGTCAAAAAAGTTAATAAATTATAACTTATTACAGCGGAAATGTAACTTTTAAAGGAATCGGGAAAGTTCGGAAATTTTCGCCGATCTTCGCCCGGCCGCAGCTATATAAGGGGGCCCGCGTCAAGGCTCGAGCCAGTTGTCGGTTCGACTTCGGGGGGTCCGCGTTAATATTTTTTCTTTTTGTTTCAGATTTTAATTATCTTTCTTTTTTCAGATTCTATTTCTTTTATTCCAGTTTTCATTGTTTGTGCATTCGAATATTTCGTACAATATTCGAATGCTTCGTCGTTGGTTTATCTGTATATCATCGTTGGCTAGATCAATGGCTATTCAGTAGCCATTGTCCACTCTCTTAAATAATTTAACAATAATTCTTTCTTTCAGGTACTAATTATTTTTAGTTTCAGATTTTAATTATCTTTCTTTTTTCAGATTCTATTTCTTTTATTCCAGTTTTCATTGTTTGTGCATTCGAATATTTCGTACAATATTCGAATGCTTCGTCGTTGGTTTATCTGTATATCATCGTTGGCTAGATCAATGGCTATTCAGTAGCCATTGTCCACTCTCTTAAATAATTTAACAATAATTTCTTCTTTCAGGT
>NW_016909682.1:64298-80826 GCF_001483705.2 Eufriesea mexicana
CCCCCCCCCTTCTTTTTTCACCATCCGCGGGTATCTCCGACCGACACCGGGCGAAGGTATAACTTTAATAACTACGTGTCCGTCGTCTAAACGAAAGACCACTTTCGAAATATTCAAATCAGCCTTCGTGGAAGCGACACGCACGCCCGTGGTAGAAATAATTACGGCAGTGACGAATAATTTATACGTAAACGCGCCGCCCGCGGCTAATCGAGCGCCACGGCTATGCCACACGGCATCGGTATGATAATCAGATATTATTTGGATCGATCACCGTCCTACCCTTCCTTCCCCTCGCCTACCACCTAAAATATACGACGAGACCGACCACCGAAGACATTGTAATCGCCCGCTCGAAACGGGCTGCGAACGGCCCTGAATCGAACCTCGAAAATTCTCGCGAGATCGTTCACTCGTAAATAAAATATTTTCCCCTTTTCCCCTTCGTCCGCCGATTATTCTTATCGATAAATATCCCGGACCGATGTTTTATTAAATATTCATGCGACAGAGCCGCGTTCCCGCAACGAATCGTATGGAAGAACGAGTTTTATCGATGTTCAGCCACGCTAAATATTCGTGTAACAGATAGACGTTTAGCGAAAAGGGTTACGTTCAATAGTACCGCGAGTGGCCGCGCGCCGCGCCACTGCCGCGAAAGTTCGTCGCCAGAGGGCCGCGCTTGCCCGTAGAAATTTGAGGTTAACTCGAGTTAAACGACGCGACGTGTAGTGTGAATTTTGTCGTCGGCGTGTAATTAGAAAGTTAGAGGACACGAAACGCGACGGGGCTATTAAGCTATAGGCGAATTTGATCGCCGTGCATGCGAGTCGATAAAAAGTTCTTGTCATTGCTGCATCGCAGATAAACGGGAACTTGCGTGAGACTAAATTGGAATGCAAAGAGAGGTTATAATTGCGTTTATAAACGAATCTCGAATTTTTATTTAATTTCTAACGTCTGAACCTTATCTTAATGGCAAATTTTGTAAATGTTTTAGAATATTAGAATATTTTATACGTAATTACGTGCTGAAAGTATACATTACGTTTCTTATAATGTACAAGGTGCTCCTTTTGACTGGAATTCGTGGAATTTCTCACGAGAGAACAAAGTTAGAGAAAAGAAGCTACTATTATGAAATTTACTTGCTATACAGGGAGATATTAAGTATAAAATAGAAGCCTAATAGGGGTCTATTAGGCTTCTATTTTATGGCTCTAGACTCACTGGTTCTGGGTTTAATAAGGATTTAATAAAATATTCATTCGATTTGTACTTTATACTTTTATAATGATAATTATTATAGAAACTTTTTATACTAAAGCTTCAATCTCATTTAAACTATATCAGATACATACTGTATAGTCTGGCAAGCTTAATATAATTTTTATTACTATTTAATAAAAAAAATCGTTGCGTGGGAAAACATTTTCGTTTAGTATTCCGCAAAATGAATCACCTATGCAGAGATGCAAGAACAGTACAGCCGAATAACTTGATTATAAAATAATATCGTCATTCTAAATAATTATTTACTCGAATCGGTCAAAATAATATTCTATATATATACAGTACGCTATAAAATAAAGGCACAGCCTACAGTTTTCAACGTTTCTTGAAACTGATTCAACATATGTATATCACATGTGCACTCGCATAGTGTGTCCGTTCCTTAATAACAGAAGAAGAATATTATCTACAGTTTACATTTCTTTCTTCAAATTTCACTTGTTTACGTGAAAAATAGCCGCGACAAAATGATAACGTGGGTATATCATAATATAAAATATATACAATAAAAACAGATCAGTGGGAAGGCTTTTTATATATTTTCATGCGATAACTCCCAATCTGGAAACAAAAACTGCTCACCATCGTGGGCTTATGAAATGAATAAATAAAAAGTATCGTTTCTTGTCATTCCCACAAAAATATTCTAAAGATAATAATTTCCCTTCAAAATCATTATCAATTGCTCTATATAATACTAACCTTCCCCTGTAAAATCAAATTCGATTTAAAATCACACGATTTTTCTTTTCCCTAGAATTCCCCAGAATTCCCCAGATATCTCTAGAATTTCCCCAGAGTTTCCCAGAATTCCCTAGAATTCCCCATATTTATTCTCTAGAATTTCCCCAGAATTCCCTAGAATTCCCTATCTCTCTGAAATTTCTCGAAAAGCACTGAAAATTGTCGCGTAAATTATTGCTGAATGTGAGAGGAAGGATATAAAAATAAAATTGTCATTGCACACCTGAAAAGCGTACGCTTCGGATACTACAGGTAACCCGGTTGCCCAACAACCGTGAACAGGCTACTCACACAAGGACCAATCTCCGAGAAACAAAGTATCCGATATAAAAAGCGACTCAATTAACGGACTGAAGATAATTCATAAGCCCAACCTGGAGATTAACCTCGGCCATACCCCACCAGCCAACCATACATCGACATGAACGATCAGAGAGTGAATCGTGACGCGAGAATATCTTTAATTCGATTACTTTCAACGCCGACCCGTTGATCCATGGATCGTCGATCCACGTAGACCGCCCGTGGTGAATGGGTCCCAGCGTAATTGATGGACCAACAGAGAATTATCTAATGAGGGTGCTTAGACTAAACGAGTAGTCGGTTCCACACTCCGTAAAGATAGCCAGGGCCGCTTCCTTATATCGCATCCTTAAGTACCCACCGGCATCCTGCCCCAACGTTTTCACCGAGATTTACAATGACGTTCGCGATAATAGCGTACAAGTTGTACGCGTGGAATCGTACGCTTTCGTCGCTGCACCCTGTCCCCCCGTCAGCAGCGATCCTTTAATTTTACGATCACCTCCCCGATTCGCCGTTTTCCACGGCTGTGTTACGCCCTGCCTCGTTATGCATACAGAGCCACTGGTCCTTCGACTTTTTCCATCGTTAGCCGGGATTTAGTGCGCGTCCAGCTTCGAGGAAACAACCTGTCGGAAGGGAAAGTATGCCGGAATGCGGAGGATTAGGTTCGGCTTTTCTTCCGACGTATGGAAATTCTTTGCTCGCGTGTTCACCTGTACGATTTAGAATCGTGTCTACCTTATTTACGGTGTACGCACAGGCGTTATAATGGAAATACTTGGACTCGAGAGCTCTCGTGTGCTGACATCTGACGAATAAAATGCACATTATTGGAATTAAATGTAAGACTTTGCTTCTGGTCTCCTCACCTACGCCAATCCAACTAAACTAATCCTCAGCGTTCCTCATACCACATGTACAAACGAATTACTAAAATTCTAGAACATCTGAAAAAGATATCATTAACGCGATATCTCTATCAATGTTTATTCTCTAAGAGAAAAGGGATCATTAACCCGAGTAAACAACTATCAGTCGTTCTAAATATAGTAGCCTGATTAAGTATCATCACGCTAAAGTACCGGTAAATAAACCATTTCCGATCTCCATTCTTCCATGTACCCAAACGTTCGCCAAAATTGAAAAACGGGAAAAGGAAAAACAAAAGGAAGATGTTACATAACCTATACTATACTATATTATACAATATTACACGACACCCACGCTGATCTCTAGGTATATGGAAAAGATGGCGACGAAAATAAACGTCAAAGAATGCGTAGATAACGCATGTTACAATCGAGTATACCGGTTTTCTATTCCTGCATCTATCGAAACATTCGTCAAAATTAAAAAATGAGAAGAAGGTAAACAAAAGAAAGATATTACATAACCTATACTATATTACAATATATTGCGCGACACCTAGAGTGATTTCTAGGCGTTTGGAGAAAATGGCGTCGAATGCATAGGTAACACACGTTATAATTGAGTGTTCCAATTCTTTATTCTTTCATCTATCGAAACGTTCGCCAAAATTGGAAAACGAGAAAAGGGAAAATAAAAGGAAGATGTTACATAACCTATACTATACTATATTATATTACGCAAAACCTACGCTGAACTCTAGGCCTTTATTGAGAAACGAGAAAAGAGTAAACAAAAGGAAGATATTATACATAACCTATACTATACTATACTATATTACGCGACACCTACGCTGATCTCTAAGCACTTGGGAAAAATGGCGACGAGTGCATTGACGCGTATTTTAATTGACTGTTCCGGTTCTCTATTTTTCCATTTATCGAAACGTTCGCCAAAATTGGAAAACGAGAAAAGGGAAAATAAAAGGAAGATGGTACATAACCTATACTATATTATACTATATTACGCGACACCTAGAGTGATTTCTAGGCGTTTGGAGAAAATGGCGTCGAATGCATAGGTAACACACGTTATAATTGAGTGTTCCAATTCTTTATTCTTTCATCTATCGAAACGTTCGCCAAAATTGGAAAACGAGAAAAGGGAAAATAAAAGGAAGATGTTACATAACCTATACTATACTATATTATATTACGCAAAACCTACGCTGAACTCTAGGCCTTTATTGAGAAACGAGAAAAGAGTAAACAAAAGGAAGATATTATACATAACCTATACTATACTATACTATATTACGCGACACCTACGCTGATCTCTAAGCACTTGGGAAAAATGGCGACGAGTGCATTGACGCGTATTTTAATTGACTGTTCCGGTTCTCTATTTTTCCATTTATCGAAACGTTCGCCAAAATTGGAAAACGAGAAAAGGGAAAATAAAAGGAAGATGGTACATAACCTATACTATACTATACTATATTACGCAAAACCAACGTAAACTCTAGGCCTTTATTGAGAAACGAGAAAAGGGTAAACAAAAGGAAGATATTATACATAACCTATACTTTACTATACTATACTATACGAAACCTACGCTGATCTCTAAGCGCTTGGAAAAAATGGCGACGAAAATAAACGTCGAAGAATGCGTAGGTAATGAGTGTTATAATTGAGAGTTCCAATTCTTTATTCTTCCATGTACTGAAACGTTCGCCAAAATTGAAAAACGACAGAAGAAAAAAGAAATGGAGGATGTTACATAACCTATCCTATCCTATACTATATTACACGAAACCCACGCTGATCTCTAAGCGCTTGGAAAAAATGGCGACGAAAATAAACGTCGAAGAATGCGTAGGTAACGCGTGTTATAATTGAGTGTTCCGGTTCATCGACTTCGCGATTGTCCGGTTAACAAACGAACGACGTTCGAAATGCAGTTTGTTTGATTTGCTGGTGGAACGGGAACGAGCTGGGCAGCGATAATTTCGCGGGGAATTTACCGCGGCGGCAGCAGCAAGCAGCGGGGTAGAGATCGTGTAACAGTTACTCTGTAACAATTTATTGCGACATTGGGTTACATTCGTTTCGCTTTTATGACGACAGTAGCCGCGTAACGAGACCGTGATCAAGCATTCGGGTCAGAGAGCAAAGAGAATAACTTATCTAACGGTGTTTATAGTTAAACCGTGTCTCTGTCACACTTTGTTCCTCGGTCTCGTTCTAGCCTGGGACCTATGTAGGCGATCCTATAAAATGCCGCTTAGGTCCCGTTCGTTAGGCGAGATTTAGTTTATGAATTACGCGGCGCGATACAGCGGCGGCGGTCGGGATCGGTTAACAAGATTAATAACGGAATATCCATTCTGGCCGGGGCACTAATGCCCGTAATGGATAATTAATGTTCAATACTATCTTTCAACGGTATTACGTCTCTGGTCATCGATCATCCTTTTATTTTGATAACACGGTTTGTTCCACAGCGCACCGTAACCAATAGGCCAGGAGGACCACCTCTGCGACCTGCGCCACGTGATATTTATTATTGAATTATCTGCGAACGACACTTGCAAACTAACGCCACGACCGATCACCGCCTACGTAGTTTAAGCGGTTGTCACTTTCACGTGTGTCGTCCACGCATTTTTACCAATTCCTCTGAGCCTTTATGGATTTTTATGAATTTCTAGGAATTTTCCGGAGTCTCTACGTATTTTTTGGAATTTATATGATTTTATGTAAGATTTTTGTGAATTTCTGGGAATTTTCTGGAGTTTCTACGTATTTTTAGGAATTTATATGAATTTATGTAAGCCTTTTGTGAATTTTTGCGAATTTCTAGGAATTTTATGGAGTTTCTACGTATTTTGTTGAATTTATATGAATTAATGTAAGCTTTTTGTGAATTTTTGTGAATTTCTAGGAATTTTCCAGAGTTTCTACGTATTTTAAGAATTTTTACGAATTTATATAACCTCTTTATGAATTTTTGTGAATTTTTAGGAATCTCTATGACCTTTCATAAATTTTTACGAATTTCTTTGAATTGCTAAAGATTGTTATGAATTTTTCCAAATTTTTACGAATTTTTACGAACTTCTATAAATTTTTTCCAATTTCTATTAGCTTTTACGGATTTTTACGAATTTATATAACCTTTTGGGAAGTTTTACAAATTTATATAACCTTCTGGCAATTTTTATGAATTTATATAACCGCTTGGAAATTTTTACGAATTTATATAATCTTTCAGGAATTATTACGAATTTCTACGACCTTTTACAAATCCTAATTAATTTCTATGAATTTTTACGAATTTTTACAAATTTTCACGAATTCCTATGAACCTTTATAAATATTTACGATTTTCTAGGAACTTTCGTGAATTTTTACATATTTCTACGTTTTTCTACAAATTTTTACCAATTTTTATCATTTTTTCATGAAATTTCTCGAATTTCTATAACCTCATACATATTTCCACGAATTTCTATGAATTTCAACGTCTTTTTACAACATTCGTTTGCTACTCTTTTCGTTCAGTTTCGAATTACTATGTTTCTGTACGTAAAAATAGAGGTGAGTCCACTGAAGCAAGTCAAGTGTCATACGATAGAGTTTTGTAATTTAACGGTTGCTTTAATAATTCAATATTCATGGATATCGATATCTCGTTAGGTAACACTGATTCAAATCAACAGCGGAACAGGAGTTATGCTAAAAACGTTAACAGGTAGTTCAAACCTCATTAATTCATATTAAAATCGTAGAAAAAGTTCCTGATCACATAAGTCGAAGCAATTTTCAGTCTGGAGATCAAATTCTCGCTTGAAACAATTACGAAAGGGAATTAATTAAACGTACTAATTAAACGTATTAATACATTCATAAATACGCGTCGATCTCAATTCTCCATCTACTCGCTGCAATATCATAGAACAGTCTGACATGTCTCGTATCGTAAAACGCAACCATAAATACTAAATAAAAATAACCTTATAAAACAAACATTCAAGAACCAAACAAAAAAAATAAAATTTCACAAAACAATCTAAAATAATTATCAAGCTATACTCATAACTCGTATATCAAACAATTATCAAGCTATACTAATAACTCTAACGCAAACCAATTATCAAACTATAACCATAAATACCACATAAAAATAACCTTCCAAGCCAAAAAGTCAAAACCTAGACAAAAAAAAATAAAATTTCACAAAACAACCTGAAACAATTATCAAACTATACTCGTAACTCGTACTTAAAGCAATTATTAAGCTATACTCCGACGTAAAACAATTATCAAATTATAATCATAAATACCATATAAAAATAACTTTTCAAGACAAAAAATCAAGACCTAAAAAAGAAAAAGAAAATTTCACAAAACAACCTAATACAATTATCAAACTATACTAGTAACTTCAACGTGAAACAATGATCAAGCTACAACCATAAATACCACATAAAAATAACCTCCCAAGACAAAAAGTCAAAAACCAAAAAAAAAGAAATGAAATTTCACAAAACAACATAAAACAATAATCAAGCTATACTCCCAAATTTTTTTAATTTATTGATAAAATTCTTATAAATCTTAATTGTCTTAAAGTTGAGAAAGCAATAATTTTTTTAATATCTAATTCAAAATTTGCAGAAATTCCAGAATATAATATAGTTAATCTTGATATAAATAAAATTATATTTTAAAAATTTAATTTATGAAATATATGAAATTATTATGAAATAATGATCAAGCTATAACCGTAAATACCACATAAAACAAACCTTCCAAGACAAAAAGTCAAAACCTAAACAAAAAAATAAAATTTCACAAAACAACCTAAAATCATTATCAAATTATAACCTAAATACCACATAAAAATAACCTTCCAAGATAAAAGTTCAAGACCCAACCAAAAAATAAAATTTCACAAAACAACCTAACACAACTATCAAACTGTTACAGTTGTTAATTTACTAGGCACTAGTAATAAGCAACAGCAGAATAACAGGGTTATGTGGTAGAAAATGTAAGTTTATTAAAATGCACAAACAAAATATATATGTATACAGAAGATGAAGAAAATCTCTAGAGAAGTCGAAGCACACTCTTCAGCGAAGACTCTCTAGCGACTAACTGGCACACAGATGACAGAAAAACATTTTGGGCGGCAGTTGCCATTTCCGTACTCAGATAGTATCATAAAATGAATTAAGCTAAGAGGGAAGCAGCGTCGCAGTGAAACGCATACTCTTGCAGATAGAACTATCCCAAAAGCATAGCGTAGAGGACGCTCTTTAATTTACACAAACTATACTCGTAACTCGTACATAAAACAATTATCAAGCTAATACTAGTAACTCCGACCCAAAACCATGATCAAACCACCCCAATTCTCGAGCACGAAGACGTGATCCAAGGACTCACCAAGGATCGCAAGTATCCGCGAGATTGATTCTTCAACGAACGTCGGTACTCGTGGTGGAATCGTGCGAGCCGAACGGTCCTGAAAGGTCGTCTAACGAAGTTACGAGGGACACGAAGGATTAGGCGAAGAGCCTAAGCAGTTCTGTCGAAAGACGAGTCGCCACCAGACTAGATTGTCCCGCGCGGCACTAGGGGAACGAATGAGCTGGACAGCAGGAGGAGGGTTAGGTGAACCGATCCAATTATACCCCCTACAATAGGATTAGCCCCTGTGTCCCGACGACCTACGCGTCCTCGATCCTAACCTCAACAACAAAAAGTCGGTATGCGTGTCGACCAGCTGGACAGGATAGTCGACGCCTTATCGGTCCCGTCTGCCATTGCGTCCTTGATCCGCTATCGTGGCATCAGCCAGTGATCGATCGTCGCAGGGGAAGCAAATCAGCTGCCCGATTCCTTGGCAAGCCTCGTCACCTCTCGGCATCCACCTGACTGGTCTCCCCGGCTACCGGATCCAGCCAGGTCTGACGAATTAGGAGATAAACGATCGGAACGAGACAGAGCGTTTCTCTCAGACGTCGAATTAACGGGCCAAATGCGATTTGGATAACCAGCGATCCTGACTGGCTAGGGGGGCCGCTGGTGGATCGATTTGAAAGCTTCTGAGAGATTTTTCTGATCACGGGAGAGGGGATTAATATCTCGGGCATGGGGAATACGGTAATCTTGCAGGAGCAGAAGGTGTTTCTGATTGAATCGGGATCAAAGGGAAGGTCGTTTTATGGTCGAGCTTCTTGATTGATGGTAACGTTGGGGAGCGCGGAATCAGGGTGGTGCACGATTGTTTCCATATTTCATGCGATTCCATGGAATTTCTCGCGTGGAGACTGTTCCCTGAATTTATTACGAGCGGCGAGATTAGGTGCTGTTAGGTAAATTCGTGAGAGTTCTTGGTAAATCAATTTTTATCGCGAAAATTACCTGTGATTGGCAAGGTTACGCGGTTTAGGTTCAATTGAAGCTGTTTTTGGAAAATTATTTTTAATTCTTTGAAGTTTTTCGTAAAATTGGATGTGGGTTGTTGGATTGTTTCACTTGTGATACGATATTGTTGGAAATGGTATGGATTTATATTCCGTTATATATATATGATATTTTTATTGAAAATTTTTTAACTTCGGGAATTTTTTAATGCTAAGATTGGGTGCCTTTATCTTTTTGACTTTTTAACTATCCTTTGCTGTGAATTGTATAAGAATTTTCTTTCCTTTGATAAAATCAGGTGGTGGGTTAAATTGTTTCACTAGCGATCTAACATTATTAAAAATGTTATGGATTTTGTATTTTTATTGAAAATATTTTAATTTGGCAAATTTCTTACAGTTAAAATTGGGTTCCCTTATTTTTCTGACTTTCTATTCTTTGCAAAAATTATATAAAAATTTTGTTTCGTTTGATAAAATCAGATGATTGATTAAATTATTTCACTCGCGATCTAAGATTGTTAAAAATGATTTGGATTTTGTATTTTTATATGAACTTTCCAAGCTACTTAATTTTCAAAAATATTTTACTTTGGCGGATTTCTAAAAATTGAAATTGGGTGCCTTTATTTCTCTGACTTTCTATCCTTTGCAAAAATTGTATAAGAATTTTCTTTCGTTTGATAAAATCAGGTGGTTGATTAAATTGTTTCACTCGCGATCTAAGATTGTTAAAAATGATTTGGATTTTGTATTTTTATATGAACTTTCCAAGCTACTTAATTTTCAAAAATATTTTACTTTGGCGGATTTCTAAAAATTGAAATTGGGTGCCTTTATTTCTCTGAATTTCTATCCTTTGCAAAAATTGTATAAGAATTTTCTTTCGTTTGATAAAATCAGGTGGTTGGTTAAATTATTTCACTCGCGATCTAAGATTGTTAAAAATGATTTAATTTTTCTACTTAATTTTTCAAAATATTTTAATTTGGCGAATTTCTTAAAACTAAAATTGGGTGCCTTTGTTTCTCTGACTTTTTAAATATTCTTTTAAAGAATTGTATAAGAATTTTCTTTCTTTTGATAAAATCAGCCAATTGATTAAATTGATCTAACATTGTTCAAAATAATACGAATTTTGTATTTCTATCAAAAATATTTTAATTTGGCGAATTTTTTAAGAAGTTGCCTTTATAACTATTCTTTTCAAAAATTCGGTATATATATTTCACCATTTCACCATATATTTTCACCTACAAAAAAAATTGAGATGTAAAAAATGAGATATATTAAAGATAAGCCTATAATTATGAAAGTCATAATATTAAGTCTGAGTCATCGACTGAAGAAGAACAATTTTATTATTCACTTCGTGTTGCATTCATTTATCTTACGCCAAAATATATTTATTTTCTACAAAACATTGAAGAATTGAATCATAGCTTTATCGCAATTAATTTTATAATTTACGACGTATTTAAAGGCCGAAGTTTTTAATACTTCGGAAGCAAATACAAGTGACTTAGTGCCTAGTTATTAGTGACTATAAGTGACACTTTCACAATCATAGGCACACATGTACATAGTTCACAATGCGCAAACCGCAGAAACCAAATTTTATTTTTAAAACCGTACAAATAGTTCCTCCTCACAAGCATAATATCGCTTTTAAATTATTTTAATTGCTACACGCACATGGACGTAATTTCCCACACCAATGAAATATATTCCACAAACAATTTACCATAAACTATCGAATAACAGACCCAAACCTCCAAAAAGAAAAAAGCCAAAAACAAAGAAACAGAAGCCAAATTCGATAATTTATCCGCGCAGCGATAAAAGCGAGTGCTATCAGCTCCTAAACGAGCAGAAGTCGCGTCGGGATCGGAATAAACAGCAATTTAAATACGATATTCATGTATTCAAAATTATCCAATTTCGCGCAGGAACGAATGAAATACGAATTTTGACAGGGGCCGATAAAAGTAAGTAGGCGCGCGCGCGCGCGATATCGGGATCCATTATTTATAAACGAGTCAATCTTGTCGACAAAAGCTCGCCTCCCCCAGAAACAGACCTACCAGAGAGAGCCCGGTGGTATCGAGAAACTCCGTGATCTTCGGGAGTGAATTTTTCAGATAGGGGGCGCGAGGGAAAGGACCCGGAGGGAGAGAAAAAGGCAACGAAGGCGGAGGACTTTAATCTTGTGCCGGTGAACGACGGGGAAACCTCAATCCCTTTTCGTGCCCTTCAATCCCGTGGCTTGTCACGCCGCGCCGCGTGATTCGAGACATGTTAGAAGGGGGCAAAAGAAGCCACTCCGACAGATGTTCCGCTCCGCTCGAGAGCCACTCGAGAAGAACTGGTAGCCATTTTAATGCCCCCGATGCCTTCGCTCTCTCGAACGGGAAAACAAACGTAAAAATAATCGTTCGGCATAATGCGATCCCCAGGACGACGATCAAACGGCATAAATAAAGCTCTCCACTGCTGCTCCACTTTGCCGTACCGACTCCACTTAAATTCCATATTACCTGGAAATTTAATTAACCGACCGTTCCCCGGCCCTCGGTTATACCTGTGCCCCCCTCGTCCGTGTTTCCACTCTTTATTAGTAATAAACGATTTACGATATTCCCGAGCCGAGAAACACAGCTAACCGTGGTATCCAGGGGAAAATATCGGTCCACGAGGTAACGTTGATCCACGAGTTTCTGGAAATTCCTCGCAAGACCGTGTCATTATTGTAGGATACCATTTTCGAGGAAGCTGCGAGTCGCCTGTTGCCAAGAAAAATAAATTATAAACCGATCGATATTTTCTAGAAACAAATGGAAAAATTATTTTGAGTAAGAAAATTAAGTTGCGTGGTTCTCCTACGAGGAGGTGAAGCGTAGGTTAACCCGAAAGACTTTGAAACGCACCGGTTGTACCACAGTAAGGTAGGAATTCATTTACAATGTCGACCGAGAACGGCAAAATTTTGGGTACAGATGCACCCTTCGTGTCACAAACGCAAAATTTCTGAGCGCGTATATGCGCCCACAGTAGTCAAGGGAATTAAGGAAAGCATTAAAGCATGGTCCTTGACAAGCAAGACAGAGTCTTGCAGTGATGCTTTAAAATGAATTTCAAAAGAATGATTATTTTTTAATTATAATTTAATGTTTTTATTAATACCAATAATTATATTTATTTTATCTATTATATTATGATTAATTTATCCTTGATTAAATTTAATTACTTTTTATGAATATAAATATTCTATAATTTATGTTTTTTTTTAATATAGATTAATCATTTTTCCTATTTTTATAATTGGATGGTTTTTAAGTAATAATTATTCTATATTAGGTTCTGTTGAGAATTAACTGGAACAATCGGGTGCATTTATTATTTAAAAGAACTAAATATATCCTGAAGGGAGTGGGGGTTTGCTAGGCGTAGGGAACCGCGTGTCTCCTGAACCCTCACTTGTTTTTCGAGTTGTCGTTGCAGTCTTTGTTTCACATCTGATCTGTACGTTTGTGAAACAAAAAGTGTGTTCGTCCAATTTCAAGAGTGCTTATATTTCGCCACGTACCAACAGGTTCTATTCGTTCAATTGCTGAAATAATTTCATTTGAAATTGGATTATTTCTTATATTATTAATTTTTATAATTTTAATTGAAGGATTTTCTTTAAAAAATATTTTGCAAAATCAATTTAGAAATCGGTTGTGACCAGCATAAACGTGAGTCGCTTGGTGTTGGAAAAAGAGTTTTAACCCTTTGCACTCGAGAGGTGAGCCTAAGTCACCGTTTAATCAAATCCCGAGGACCTATGTTAATTAACATATCAAATCTAAACTGACCTAAGATTGCATGGAATGTCGGAATAAAATAATTTTAACCCTTTGCACTCCATGGTGGACGTTAACTACCAGCTGCCATCTTGTTGCAGAAACGTGCATTTACGAACCCTCGTATCATATAGTACAGTTTTGGAACCACGTATTATAATGATATTGGACTTACACTAATTGGTAGACATCGAGAAATATATATTTGCAAAAAAAATCAATATTTTATTTTTTATCATTTTGTACAGTATGATAAACTTTGAAGCACTCCCCAATATTCACTGCAGACTGATTTGTGCTCGTTTGACAATAATAAGTAGTTTGACGTCTTCCACCAGGTGCTTTCCTGTCAGAATAAACAATGCAGTCGCGTTTTCTTTCTCCCACATCGGGAATATGTAATTTATTATTTAGTCTATTGTCCATCGTGAGCACAGTTCTCACGTTCTCCTCTGACGCAAAACCCGCTGACATTTTGTTAACATATCTCAGTAATTTGACCATATTTTGATTTGATTTCTTGTGCCATTTCAAGAGAAAATTTCAAGGAAACGTGCTGTTAAGCCTTGGAATGTCGTCCCGGTATTTCGTTCGGCCCTTTGTTTAGAATAGACCGTGCGAAGGCTCTGAAAGTTCTCAAGTACCATTGATGAGGCCCTAGGACCGCAATGTCCCAAGTAGAAGGTTGTTTATATCCTTACTGTCAGCGCCCTTTGATTTCTTTAGCACCTAAGCCACCTCTTAGGTAATCCGCAACAAACAACTATATATCACCCTTCAAGAAGACAAGCACAATTATCTGGATTGTTTAAACAACCACCACCAACGAAGGACGCTGAAGTTAACATACACCCCCAACATCGTAGCAACCAATCAGCAGAGAGACCAGGATTATATAACCACCGAGAGAGTCAGTACCAGTCAGTCAGTCAATAACATTCGAAGAGTTCAGAAAAGTCATCCGAAACTACTATATAAAATACAGGCCACTATAAACACAACGTTCCTCAAGAAATTTGGTTCGTCATTAACCTTCGCCAATTGAGGACGACCTATTGACGATATACACGTGCTTTTCTCAAAAAGTTGCGCCGGAATAAGCTGATTCCCCGTAATCGCTAATAAACTTTAATGTCCCCTCAGAGGGTACATCCGAGTGATATGCTAGAATTACTATGTCCCGTGAGAGGGGACAACGGATTGCAAAGAATTGAGTCTTAATTTATATCCGATTCCTTATTTACCGTTTCAAAAATATCCTCTACGTCACAGCAGAAAGTCTTTGAATTGCTATTTCTCTTTGCATTGCTATTTCTCTTTGAATTGCTATTTCTCTGTAGCCAAAATAATCTCCGAGTGCAAAGGGTTAAAAGAGTGCGTCGTCTTTGTGTGTCTTCGTTTCGTTATCTTGGTGTTCTTTTCCTGAGTTGAATCAGTTTACGAGTTTTGAGTTTGTGTTATTGTGTTCTTGTTCTTTCGACAATTTTCGGTGTCTCCAGACCAGTATTCGTCATCCTTATACATTATCTCGCGAGGTTGCGAAACCTCCAGCTCGGGATCAGGGTTCACGAACGCGTTATCGAGCCAACGATTCGGCAGCATTCGAAATAGAGACGTGGATCTTTTGGTTTGTTTTTTGAGAATGACTTTGTGGTTGATAGTGAGAGAGAGAGAGGTTTCGAGTGATCGATGGTGGAACGGGAGCTTTAGCTAGAGCGAGATTGTTAGGTGTGTTTTCTCAGTTGGCTGAGCAGTGAGAGGCTAGTGTCTAGTTACTTTTCTAGTTACTTGGTTGGGACGTTTTGATCGAGGAGTTTGGTCGTCGAATTGAAGATGGGTTGTAGGTTAGCATTATCGAAGAATGCGTGAGGTGTTCCTCGTGCGAGTGTTGAATGATAGGGAAGAGGGGAGAAGCGAATGATTTGAACGTGAAATTGATTTTATTGGGTATGGGCAGAAATGTGGAAGAATATCGAATTATTAATTATTAACTATTTTTAGATAATTATTTTAAATAATTATTGTAGATATATTAGACAATTATATAATTTATAGATTAATTATTTTAGAATATCGAATTATTAATTATGATTATTTTTAAATATTTATTTTAGATATATTAGATAATTATATAATTTATAGATTCATTATTTTAGAATATTGAATTATTAATTATGATTATTAATTACTTTGTTGTAATAAAGTTCATGTGAGGTTTTGATTATTTTAGGAGAGATTTCGACTTTCATTTGGATTTGGATTTCTTTCACTTTTTGGGGAATTATGTAGACAAAATTTAATTGGTTATTATATAGTTATTTTATCAAGTGGCTTTCATGATATTGTGCGATTTAGCTATTTGTGGTGTAGATTGGATTTCACTGTTCCAACTGATAGTCCAGAATATACTGCCCAACAACGTATCTACGTGGACACATTCTGTCAAATTAAACTATCACGCGGTATTATGTTTTATCAAATGTCGAGTTCAACTGAACATGAAATTGCAGAGTCAATTACTCTACATATCCAATCTTTGCCCCTCGCTCTTCGCTTCGCACCTCCAAAAAATGTCAATATCAATGCATACAATTTACTATTAAAATTGCTTATACTATTATTTAGGATATTAATTTTAAAATAATTCGGTAACAAGAGGATTAAATCCATGAGCCAAAGTCTAAAATCCCTTGACAAGTTTACTTAAATCCTAGACAAACATGGTCCACTAAATTAACACATCAGCCAAGATTAAAGGGTTAATTTCAAACATAAGATCCAATGCCATTCAATCAACCCAAATATTTTAATATTAAAATTGATCATATGATCATCCAAGATTCTAATTTTTAAATAATTTGACAATAGAAGGATTAAATACATGCATCAAAGTTTAAAATTCCATGACAAACATCGTCCAAGATTAAAGGGTTAATTTCAAACAGAAAATCCAATGCTATTCAATCGATACAAATATTTTAATATCAAAATTGATCATAATACTATCCAAGATTCTAATTTTTAAATAATTTGACAA
>NW_016909682.1:81785-83227 GCF_001483705.2 Eufriesea mexicana
TTTTTAAATAATTTGACAACGGAAGAATTAAATCCATGCATGAAAGTCTAAAATTCCATGACAAACGTCGTCCAAAATTAAAGGGTTAATTTCAAACATAAGATCCAATGCCAGGCAATCAACCCGAATATTTTAATATCCAAATTGACCATAATATTACCCGAAATTGTAATTTTTAAATAATTTGATAATAGAAGGATTAAATCCATGTATCAAAGTCTAAAATTCCATGACAAACATCGTTCAAAATTAAAAACATCAAAATCTAAAATTCCATTACAAGCATCGTTCAAGATTAAAGGGTTAATTTCAAACATAAGATCCAATGCCAGGCAATCAACCCAAATATTTTAATATCAAAATTGATCATAATATCATCAAAGATTGTAATTTTAAAATAATTCTGTACCAAAGGGTTAAATCCGTTCCCCAAAGTCTAAAATTCTACGACAAGTTTATTTCAACCCTAGATGAACATCGTCCAAAATTAAAGAGTTAATTTCAAACATAAGATCCAATGCCATTCAATCAACCAAAATATTTTAATATGAAAATTGATCACATGATCATCCAAGATTCTAATTTTTAAATAATTTGACAATAGAAGGATTAAATCCATGCATCAAAGTCTAAAATTCCATGACAAACAGCGTCCAAGATTAAAGGGTTAATTTCAAACAGAATACCAAATTCCCTTCAATCAACGCAAATAATTTAATAATGTATTAAAATTATTCATACTACCACTCAAAAATATAATTCTAAAATAATTCTGTACCAAAGGGTTAAATCCGTTCCCGAAAGTCTACAAATGCCCAACAAGTTTACTTAACCCCTAGATAAACATCGTCCATTAAATTAACTCGTCGTGCAAGATTAAAGGGTTAATTTCGTGCTGCAAGAAGACCGAAGCCGCGGGAAATTGGCGAAGAAGTATAAGTAAGACAAAAGAAAGGGCACAGCTCGCTGGCAGCAGGGCGCGAAAGCTCTATCGAGTTGGTAGCCGAAGCAGCGGCAACCGTAGACCTGTTATTAAGGTCAATGGGCTTAAAATGTTTTAACCGTCATGGTCTTTACGACATGGCCACTCGTTGCGCCGCGCAAATATCCACCTTTCGACCGACTGCTCCTCTTCTCGCCACCTTTTTCTTTCCACGGGCCGCTTCTCGTTCACCTGCATCCTCTCCACGGCGATGCGCCTTCTCTTGTTCTGCACGCCAAACGGCGTTCATCGATCTTTGAGACCACTCTTCGCGGTAATTGCACGTAATCACACCCGTGGCCATTATGAGAACGACTCGGCAGATGCGCATTTTTTCCCCCCCTACCCTTTTTCACCCCCCTTTTTTCGCCCCCTCTTCCGCCGCTGGCCCCCTCGCCGCATTTCTCCGCCCCTGTCACCGTTTTTCGTCCTGTTCGGCCATGTCGTCCAACACGGTGCA
>NW_016909682.1:83249-92267 GCF_001483705.2 Eufriesea mexicana
ACTCTTTCGCATCGACAGTGTTTCCGGTCGAGAAACGAGAGAGACAGATTGGAAGTCGAGCCTGTTTAATGTGTTCATTGCGAAAAACCGGGTACCAGAAGTGTGTACCCCGAGGTTTCGCTTAGACAGCTTCTGTTCTTTCTTAATTTTCTTCTTCTTTCTTGCAGAGAAGTCGCTGAGCAAGAGGGTATTATTTCTGTGCAATAGGATTGGTTCTTGTCCACGAGGGGGATGAATGCCACTTTGTAAAAGAGTGTTATTCTTTTTGGCAATATTACACATATGTGGAGAGGAGAGGGGGGAATATGATAAGTCGTGTCTTCAGTGTTTCACTGAGAAATGATCTTTGAAATTCTTGTATCTTCTTCAGGTCTCAGATTAGGTGGGTATTTTTGATATATATATAGTTATAATTATGTAATATACAAATAAGAGGGATGAATGGGACTTTGTGCAAGTGTGTTATTTTCTTGAGAATATTATACATTTGTGGAGAGAAGAGAGGAGAATATGGTAAGTCGTATTTCTCAGTGAAATGGTTTTTGAAATTATCAAGTATTATTTTAGGTTTAGGAATTTTAGGTCAGAATTTTTGTTATGTATTAAATTGGATTTTTCGGAATTTTTATTTCCATAGAATTAGTTTGACTGTCGTTTGTTTGTTTGCAATACTCTTTTTTTACTATCTTTTGATCACCAGGAATTACTAAAATAAGAAAATAACAAAGAAAGACTCGTGTCTTCCCCTTTGGGATTCATATTGAAAAAGAAGTAGGAAAAATTTTGAATATTTCAGAAATATCAAAGAGGATAGGGGAGAATATAGTAAGTCGTATCTTCTGTGTCTTACAGAGAAATGATTTTTGAAATTCTCGTATGTTCTCCAGCTTTGAAATTAGATGAATATTTTTGTTTTATATAAATGGATTTTCCAAAATTTTGATTAGCATAGAATTAATTTGAGCGTTGTTCGTTTGCAATATTCTTTTTCAACTGTCTTTTGATCACCAATAATTATTAAAATCAAAAAATAACAAAGAATTACTTGTGTCTTCCCCTTTTAAGATTCAATTGATGAAAAAGTATGAAAAATTTTGAATATTTTAGAAACAGCAAAGAATATAGAGAATATCTTTGGTGTTTCACAGAGAACCAATTCTCTAAATTTTCATTTTTAATAAGAATTTTTATTTGTGTAAAATAAAAAAGTTTCAGTGATGTTTGTTTGCAATATTCCTGCAATATTAAAATAAGAAAATAACGAAGAAGAATTTCTGTCTTTCCTTTTTGGAATTCACTTTACCTTTACTGGAGAAAAAATAGGAAAAATAATTTTAACTTGGACATGTATTGGAATATTTAAAAAGCATCGATTACTATAATATTAGTCATCTTGTATTTTTACAATATCTTCTCCTTCATTGTTTGTTATTATTAACTATCAATAAAATAATAAAATAATAATTCTATTTCTTCCCACGAATTGTTTACACGCAATTAAAATAAAAACAGTAAAAAGCAGCAGCGCAATTTGAATAGAGAAATTCCCAAGCTCCAATTAATCACGAGTTTCCGGATTGCGCCTAACCACGCAATTCGACCGACAATTAAAACGACCAAGCAATTATGCTCGCGAATATTACACGCGCAGCGGCTGATAATTTTAAACGTAAAATTTACTACCTGCTAAAACCGTGCATCTCGTCTCGCAAGAAACGCAAATGACACGCTGCAACATAGTGAAGAGCGTAATGGCACGTTTCCATTTACCCTCAATTAAGTGATTACAATGCGTTTCCCAGCCGCGTCGCGGTTATCTGACATTTCTCCCCGCGCCGTTCGATTATACGTCGTGGAATAAACTCGTTCGCTTCGTCATTACCTTTTCCTTCCACTCCACCAGGCCCCGTCCACCCTTCATTTACGGAGTTATTCGTTTTTCCCGAAGCTCGTAAGCTTCCCTAATGGAAGGATTAATAAATCGACAAATTGCTATATCCCGTGTAATCGTCGGCGACGTCGTTACAACCGGAGAACAGCGCACAGCAGGTGCGTCTCTTTTTCGATCCCTTCCCCACCTTTTTCCCCCTTTTTTTCCGCTCCTGCCGAGGATTCCGCGCCGGCATCTCTCGTTCGAAGTTCGAGAATCCGCAGGAAACGGACAAGCCGGCGGCAGAAAAACGAGATCGAGAGCGGACGAGAGTCGTTCCTTTCGCAGGAATGTAGTCGCGGATCCAACGGAATAGACAGAGACAGCAGAGCGACCGACAGCGCCCTCTGTCCGCCGTGAAATCTTTAGCGCGGCGATTATCTAAACGCGCTGTAACGAGATAGCAAGGTTACCACTGAACGATCCAGCGCGATATGATCAGCGAGACTCGAGAGAAACAACGTAAGAAATGAAATCGCGAGAGAACGATGCGCGTTGATTTTAAATTTCATCCTAATAGTCGATCCCGATGCACCGGGTTAATAGAGAGCCGTCCGGGACGTCCATTTTTGAACGGGCGACAGTGGCGCCGCGCGGCGGCCTCGCGGGGACCCGTTACTACGTTCTACGTTGTTAACCCTCGTTAATTGGCCGGAACCTTTAACTAGAGTTCGGGAAAGCTGAAAACCAGCCGAACGATTATCGCCTGCGGTGCGCGAATGTTGCAATTTCGATTTTATTCCATCCCATCGTGCTTACGTTTCACGGGAAAAAGAGAAAATGAAAAGGACAGCAGGGGGAATATTTAATTTCGTAATTGGGAAACGAAGCTTTATATCGTTTGCAAAATTAAACGAATTTTTGAGTAAATGAAAAGATAGATTAGGGTGCACCTATTAGGTGCTATATAAGTTTCTTTCCCATTTTTAATACGAAATAGGACAACAATATTTGTTGTTTAATTATTGCATCTTTCCAAAATTGTTGAGGTTTAATCGTAAAATATTCCTCAAAGTGGATTCCTATTTCGCTTACGGGTTAGAATTTTTTAATGACAGGGACAAGTAATAATCGGATGGGCCAAGATATAGGGAGTAGGGAGGATGTAATAGAACATGCTAATCAAACTATAACAGCTTTTCTCTTATATCTAATGCAACATACAGTATTGCATTGTCGCGATGACAAATGATATCTCATTGGTTCGCCAATTTTGGCAGTTTTCCTGCAATGGCGGCTTTGACTTTATCAAGTTTTTGGCAGTATTTAACCTCTTAGGCACAATTATATGCGCCACTATAGTTTTCAAACTGACTTCCAATCGTCTATCGCACTTGGCTCTGTCATGCACTGTCCATTCGATCCTTTTGTGCGCGATCACCTTTATTCCAAGTTCAAACATTCCCGACACTCCTTCAAGGCCATACTCATTCCAATCCTACATAAATATACCATCGACATACCATGTTACAAAACACAAATTATAAAATATATCGCTCATAAAAGCGATTAACCTCTTAGGCACGAAGCGCCACTATAGTGGCTTTCGTGGATGTCATCTTTCCGAACTACGCGCCACTATACTCTATACCCTAATATACTCTATGGCCTATACTCTATGGCCTATACTCTAATGGCTCAATCGCTCACCGTTTGAATTAAATCCTAGTTTGTATACCGTCACTAGGTCAGTCTTAGTTGACGACGATTAGTGACGGACAGTTCATTGAGGAAGGTTATGTCTAGCTTCGAAGTGTTAAATGGACTGTATTTTAGTAGAACTCTCTTCGTGACTGTTCTGTCGGTGGTTTTATAAGCTTCCTCTGTGGTCTGATTGGTTGCGACTAATATTGGAGGTGTATCCTAGCTCCAGCGTCTTTCGGTGGTGATAATTGTTTAAACAATCTGGGTCTCCATGCCCGTCGTCTTAAGGATGATATATTGTTGCTTCTTACCCAAGTAGTCGCTTAGGTGACAATGAGTGTATAGAAATCAAGGGACAGTGACAATGAGGACATAAAACAGTCCTCCACTTGAGGTTGTTTAAACAATCTAGGTCCCTATGCCCCTCGTCTTAAGGGTGATATATCGTTGCTTCTTACAGTTTACCCAAGTGGTGGCTTAGATGACAATGAGTGTATAGAAATCAAGGGACAGTGACAATGAGGACATAAAACAGTCCTCCACTTGACCTAGGACATTGCGGTCCTAGGGCCGCAACACGTAAAATTTCAGAGCCTTCACATTTAGATATAGTCTGTCCTAAACAAAGGGATGAACGGCGTACCAAAAATGACATTTCACGGATTAACAGAGTTAATGCTGTGATACCTTGCTTCGATAATTTTAGTACTACACAGTTCCTTAGGCTAATGTAGGCTAATGTTATCGTACGTTTTGTTTCGCACCCTTTTTGCCTTCGCAACGTTTTATGACATTGCTGACAATATACAGACAGAATAGTCTTTGTTTTTGGTACGTCAGTGTCAGGTACGCAGTGCTGTATCATTTACGCGTAATTTGCGTTGAATTCCGTTATACACAGCAAAAACCCCGCGCAAAATTCAGTCGTGCCTACTAAGAGGTAAACAGTACCTGGCAGTATCGACAGAATTGTCAGAGGAATTTTACTGATTTTTAGCATGGTGCGAAAGACACTTATAGGACACCCTAGTACCTAACCTCACTTTTGAAAGAACGTATCGCACTGCGCTGTATCAAAGACGGGGAAACTTTATTATCGAGTAATACGGTTGGAGTACATTTATCTTTATCTTGACGTTTAATGAGGCTGTTTAGTATAGACAAACTATTATCAGATATCCCGATATTAGCCGCTGAGTAGATAAATGTTCTAACGTAATATATCGTGTTTACAGTATATGTCATGCATCGCTGCAAGATTTATTTGAATAAAATACGCTCTATCCGGCGAGATGGATTCCGAAGTTGCGAATAGATTTTTCATTTTAGTAATGAAATTAAATTTTTAAGAACAAAATGGAGAAGTACTCTAGCGTGGATGTGAAGATCGGTGTAGTGTAGCGTGAAGTGACATTTAAACTTCGTCGTCGAAGTATGTAACGAATTTATCTCGAATAGGCTGTTAGATCTTACGTAAATGTCATATCAACATACTCGTATCTAATAAATCCACAATTTGTAGTAGCATAAAAGAATACTGTCATGGTGTACATCTATAGTACACTTATTAAGCGTTTATCTTGAACCCAATTAAACTAAAATTTGTCATCGTGATATGTAACGAGATTTTATCTCCAGCAGGCTGTTAAATCTTGCGTAAATATCGTATCAACATAACCTAGAATTTATAATATTGTCGAAAAATACCGAAGCACGTACGTTCGTATATAGTATCGCTCTTATTACGACACGAAAAGGTATGAAATTAAATAACAAGTATTATCTATAATTATATCCCTATTAGTTAAATTTTTCTCGCGTTTTCAAAAATGTTGCAATTTGAATTTATAAGAGAGTATATGTATCAATTTCATAAGGAGTTCTGAACCGAGAACGAGATTCAAAACAGGAATATAAACAACTTTCTTACTCTTTATGAATATAGTTAATTGATGAACCTTTAAAAATTTGGAAAAGTTGAAAATTGTTAAAAACAGATCGCTTCGTAGAAAAAATCGAAGTTTCTGCGAAAATTATACGTTTATTTATATATAAAAAGATTGTTTAAATTATTTATTTTGATTAATTTTTAAGTTCATCGACTAGCACATGTATCATAGTATATGTATACAAAAGTTCGAGTGCATTCGTAACCTAGTTTTTGAAATATCTTTTCTATTAAATTAAAAAAAGTGTTTTCGAGAAAAATATACATACCCACACGCAATAAATATATTGTAGGTTTAATATTTCGAGGATTGCATTGAAAATTTGGAAATATATTCCAATAATATCGTACTATCGATTAAAGCAACAAAAAATATTTTCTCCTCACACCAAGATTCTCCTTTAGTTCGCAATTTTGCGAAAATTTGACATCTATTTATGCATAAAAAGATTCTTTTAATTATTTATTTCGTTTAATTTTTAAGTTCATCGACTAGTACATCTATCATAGTATATGTACGCAAAATTTAAAGTGTATTGGTACCCTAGTTTTTGACATATCTTCCCTCCAATTAGAAAAAAAGCAATTTCGAAAAAATATACAAACTATGGACTGAATATTTCGAGGATTGCATTGAAAATTTGTAAATAAATTCCAGAAACATCATACTATCGATTAAATCAACGAAAAAAAAAATTTTTTTCATTTACACCAAGATTTCCCTTCAATTCACGTTTTTTTGCGAAAATTTGACGTATATTTATACATAAAAAGATTCCTTAAAGTATTTATTTTATTTAATTTTTAAATTAATCAACTAGTACATCTATCATAGTATATGTATGCGAAATTTCAAATGAATTGCTACCCTAGTTTTTGACATATCTTCCTTCCAATTAGAAAAAAAGAAATTTCGAAAAAATATACATACCATAGGGCTCAATATTTCGAGGACTACATTGAAAATTTGTAAATAAATTCCAGAAACATCATCTCATCGATTAAATCGTTAAAAAAAAAAATTTTTTCCCTCCACACCAGAATCACCCCTTTATTTCGGATTTTTCGACAATTCGGCTGTTGTCGCGACGTGGACCGAACGTATCCGAGCACGTAACGAAGAGGAGCGAATGTACGAGCACGAGATCAGGCTCGTTTAAATCGGCGACAATTAATTCCCCTCAGATTATTACGTCCGAGAGCAATCGGTGTCTACGTTATAGGCATATAGCTTCTCCTGGCACGGTTACTGTCTCGCTGGCAGATTAATTATTATCGGCTGGGATTATTACGGTGGTCCGATGGGTGGTCGGCCCTAACCGTGGCACGAACATCGCTCACGCGTTGTTCGATGCTGTTCGACACCATTAACGAGCGCGATGCGTATCGTCGATTCGCGCAACGGGGCAGGTGAACCGGCCGAATATGCACGGGGCCCCGGACCGCGATGCACGCGCGTGCGTGCGCCGTGCAAACGATCGGGGCAAAAAATTTTTACGACGCCGCGGCCCAATAAGTGAAACTTCCAACGGAATAATAAGATATGCTAATGAGGCCCGGCTCGAAAATTACGCCCGAGCACCTTGTTTCCCCGAGCGTCCTTTTTTTTGTCCTCCGCCAGGACCGGCCAAATCGTAAATCGCCCCGGCGTGTAACAATAAACAATTTCATGCGCGCGCGATCGCGTGACGCGAGAAAAACGAATTAACGACCGAGAGAAACCGCTCGATTCGATAAGCCGTTGTGTCCGAGGAAAATTTACCACTCTCGGCCTGGTGCTGGTCTTGATTTTTATACCGGGTGTCCCGAATGGACGGTATCGAATTAACCCTTCGCGCTCGAGAGACACCCTTCAGTCGCCATTTGATCAAATTTCCAAGCTCGATATTCATAAATATGTCAATTTTCAGATAATTTAACGGTGTACGAGGTATCGAAATCAAATAATTCCACGTGATAATTATCATACGATTTAAAATATATATAAAATAAGTCTTATGGCAGAAAATTTTTCAACTCCTATCCTGCTTTAGCCAAAAAATCCTCGAGTGCAAAGGGGTGGAAAAATTCGAGTCGTTGAATTATAGAAGCCTTAAAGTACACGTTTTCAATACTTTCCCGTAGATATTAGACTCGAATTTTTACAAATAACAGAGTTATATAACTATTTCAATGAAATGGTGGCGTTATTAGGGAAACGTGAAACTTGGAACGAGTAAATTTCGAAACTGCATTTTTCAAAATAATATCCGTGATTTTTGAGAAAGCGTTTGATACATTAGCACGAAATTTTGTCGAAATATTCGATATACTTATAGCTATGACCCCCAGCAAAATTATTCAAAAATTCGCATCTCTTCTATCTTAACTCCTATTTTTCTTCGGCCAACAAATCGTCGAGTGTAAAAAGGGATAAGGTACTATGTTGATTTTAACATGTTAGAATCCTATTTGAAATTAGGGTGCGTAATTAATACGTATCAAATTAAGTTTCTTTGTTTTTATAATTTTATTATATGAACTATGTATTATATTCTGTGTAACTATGTAAATACCTAGAAGGCTAAGTGTGATTATAACACGAAAGGAAAATCCTGCTTAGTAGTAATTATAAATATTAATTTTACGAGCGCTGTAGGAGTATCGTGTTATCCTGCAGGGACCCAAGGAACTTCTGAGACGGTAGTAAGATAAATTAAGTAGCCACTCTTTTTATCTAATATTAAGTAGTTAATTCTGATTTTATGGCTAGGACAGTGCTTTACCACTCTATTCCAGAGTTCCTCGAGGCCCATAATAGCTCACCGGGGGGCCAGACACCAAATTTTCAGAGTCACGTGAAGAAATGAGAGAATTTAGGGACCACGATACACGTGGTCTTATACAAATGCACAGACAGATAGTAGTTACACAGACACAGACGTTGCACAGATGCACAGATGCAAATAGATACACAGTGCAATACAAATACAAATCTACCTGTATTTTTGATAAATTCCAACTTTAGGGGGTACGAAGATGATAGGAACCATAAACCAAAATCGCTGAGAATTAAATAATTAAATGTCTGATACTTGGAACTAATGACAAAAATTCGTGTGGTCCAGCCTTAAGATTGGGTCAAGGATTAACCCTATTATACTATACCTTTTACCTTTATTAATTACCTGCCTTTATTACACTATACTATTATCATAGTATACTATAATATACTATTATTATACTATACTATACTATTATTATGCCACACTGTACTGTTATTATGCTATACTATACTATATGAGTGTTAGTTTTATATGTTTTCAGAGTTTCCATGGCACTTAGTGTCAATTTTGATATTGATGTAACACTTAAATTTCAGATTTTTCAGAAAGTGAAGTTAATTTCGATTGATTTGTGCAGTGAACGGCTCATTTGTGAAGTTGAATAAGTGAAACTCATTCGCAATGATATAAATATAATACGTGTGAATGCAGTCTAGTATAAATTATGTTTG
>NW_016909682.1:92376-111109 GCF_001483705.2 Eufriesea mexicana
GAGAGAGAGAGAGAGAGAGAGAAGAATTTTCTAGAAAGTGTCAGTCAATTTTGTTATTTAAAATAATTTATTGCGAGTCGTTTTTATTATTTAAATATTTTCATCTAAATATATTACTGTGTTAACTGTTAAAAAACGTAGAAGATATTGGTGTCCATTTCTATCCACACATAATATATACATGTATATGTATTTCAAAATATAACATGCTATTACAGAAAATAATGTCTTGTTTTTGAATTTTTCTCAGAAAGTATATAAATATAAAAGTTTGTTTAACCTGATGAATAGAATTTAATTTTATATTTGAACGAATAACGAAGAATAATAATAATATTCGTGTTTAAAAGTGGTTAATAAGAGTGAGAGGGAGAGAGAAAAATTTTCTAGAAAGTGTCAATCAATTTTGTTATTTAAAATAATTTATTGCAAGTCGTCTTTATTATTTTTAAATATTTTTATATAAATATATTAATGCGTTAACTGTTAAGAAACGTAGAAGATATTGGTGGCCATTTCTATCCACGTACTATAATATTATTATACTATACTCGATGAGACTAGTATTACTGGCAAACTCCTGACCTCCGCATAGCAAGTAGCTGATGTATTTGATCCGAGTGATTCGTGTCTTAGATTTTCTTTGCTCACGTGGTTACAAATGGCTGACAGGTCACGTGTCTCATTAGGAGGCAGCCGCAGTGTACACGAATTGTGATCACCGAGATGCTCCCGTTAGTTAGTTTCTATTAGTAAAATTTCTGCTGCGAACATCTTCGATGCACCTTAATCGGTTTCGATTAATTTCATCCTGCACCGTTGGTACGCGCAATCGTGTTGCCCGTAATCAGGTATATTTGTCTCGAGAACAAGATCCCTGAAAGCGGCTGAAGTAATTTCAGCGCGTGATGCGTTCAGAGAAATTGGATGGAGAATAGTTCGAAATCGGGGATAAAGTATCTTAAGCGACGTTACTCGCCGGATAATTTAACCCTGCCTAATGACGATGACATGGAAAATTCTACTGGAATAAATGAGCAGACGTGATACGCGATACTCGTAATAGTGCTAGGAATGAACAGAAGGACGAGTCCGAGGCAGCTTAAGAGTCTGTATAATTTACAAACGTTGCGAATATGTGGGAAGATTGATAATAAGAAATATTGTTAATATATAAATTAACTCGCGATGAGTCATTATCATTTTGCTAAGAAATTCGAATATTTTTGGGAACTGTGCACGAAACATTAATTTTTACAATAAAATTATAAAATTTACAAGATTGCTTAAGTATTCTGTATTTTAGTAATAAATTTGTAATTTATAATTTTTTGAAAATTGTACTTTAAAATTATCGATTATTATCAACAAATTAATGTACTATTATATTAACAATTTATAATAGGCTATTAATACCTACGTTAATAAAAATTATTATATCAATAATACACTTGAATTCTTCACAGAAATATTTTTACTGCTTCAATATTAAATTCGAAATCGCAAATCACTATTTTATAATAAAAAATTATATTTTAATAAAAAGATGGAGTGCTTAATTAATTATTTTATAGCTCAGTAATAAATTTGTAATTTGTTATTTAGGAATTTCTAATCTTTCGAAAATTGTACTTCAAAATTACCGATTATTATCAATAAATTACTGTACTAGGTTGATAATTAATAATAGATTATTACTAATTGTGTTAATAAAAATTACTATACCAATGAAGCACTTGAATCCTTCATATAAATACTTTTATTGTCCCAATATTAATTTCAATATCGCAAATCACCAATTTATAATAAAAAATTATATTTGAATAAAAAGATGGTATGCTTAATTAATTATTCTATAGCTCAGTAATAAATTTATAATTTGTTATTTAGGAATCTCCAATTTTTTGAAAATTGTACTTTAAAATTACTGATTGCTATCAACAAATTACTGCACTACGTTGATAATTAATAATAGATTATTACTAATTGTGTTAATACAAATTACTATACCAATAAAATACTGAAATTCTTCACAGAAATACTTTTTTTATTCCAATATTAAATTCAATATCACAAATAAAAATTTTATAATAAAAAAAATTATATTTTAATAAAAAAATGGAATGTTTACTTAATTATTCCATATCTCACTAACAAAACTATATTTTGTTATTTAGAATCCCTAAGTTTTAAAAAATTATACTTCAATATAAAAATAAAGTGCTTCACTTCCCAATATTAAATCCAAAATTCTCCTTGAAAATCACACTACATTCATAAAAATTACTATACCAATAAAAACACTTAAATTCTACATATAAGTACTTCCACGACAAACCACAGAAAAATAAATTTCTTCTAAAACGAACCCCTCGAAAACCAACAATAATCCTCTAATAAAATACAGAAATATTTGAACATAAAATGGCGTCGTTCCTCCGTGTCTTAAATCTCGAACCCCACCGTGCAATTTAAAACTCTGCCAAGGAAGCAAAAAATCAGCGAAATATTCAAATTTCGCGTGAAAGCGGTACCTAACCTTTCCATCAGCATCGTGCGACATTCTTCTTCGTCGTAGTTGACGAAGGTCCAGAAAGGGTGGGGTAGAACGAGTGGCGGGGAAACAATTAAGGAAGCTCGTTAATGAAGAGAATTGTCGGTCGGGCCGCGGATCGTTTCGCATGTAACCGAAAGGAAAACAGGATAAAGCGGCTGCTAAATGGGCCAATTATACGCGGGAACGACGAGGGTGCGAAAAGTGGGCTCCACGGGCCGGTAATGTCGGCGTCCCACGGCACGGGGAGGTTTTCCACGAGACCGAGCGCGGCCATGCCAGCTTCTTGGCGAGTTTTCGACGCCGGAAACTTTGCACGCCGTTTACCAGCGCCGCGGAGCCTTGGGTCTCGTTCCCCGTCACGGGATACCGTAACTCGATTTCAGACCCCTTGAAACACGCGCATGCAAATACGAAACTTGCCGGGCAAACGCGATACTATTTTAATTACTAAGTTCGCCGCTGACCCGGCCAGCCCCCTGCCCTCGGACCCTTTTCTTCGCCGCAGTTACCCCCGTGCCCGGTAATTTCGGATATTAAAACGCAGCTTTCCGCGAGAACCACTCGAATAAATCGACCTGCAAATAGGCTAGGTTTCAGTGGGTGCTTCGGTGTCGAAGGGTGAAGATTCTTCGGTTCTCTTGGTGGTTGAAAATTATCTGAACTTTGGGATAGCGTGGCTTCTGAGAATAGCGATTTTTATGGGAACTGTGAATCTGTAACGTTGATTTCCGATGTGGTATAGTTTCTGGTATTATAATTTATCGTAGCCATTTTGGAAAATTTAGGTTTTGTATTTTTCATAATGGTTTTATATGTGTTGCTTTCTATAATATTTTTGGGAAATTAGAAGTCTGATATAGCTTTTGGAAATAGCGATTTCTTGCAATGTTTGACAAATTTTTTATTTTGATGTGAAGAATAATCTTTTTGGGAAATTGCAATTTTAATGTAGCTCTTAAGATAGTTGATTCGCTATAATAAATTTTGAAAATTCATGTTCTGCGTAGCTTTCAATACCACTGATGTGTCACAACAGTTTTGAGAAATTCAAATTGTGAATTTTGCTGCGACTTGAAATCATAATGATTTCGGGAAATTCATATATTTATGTATAACATTCTACAATAATTTTAGAAAATTCGAAATTTGGTATAGTTTTTAAAACTAGTGATTTCTTACAACATTAGAAAATTTTTTAATTTTGATATGAGATCCTAAAACCAATGACTATCAATAATCTTTTTGGAAAATTGGAATTTTAACGTAGCTCCTAAGACAATTGGTGCCCTATAATAAATTTAGAATATGCATATTTTGTGATGGCTTTCAATACCACTGATCAAATTGTGAATTTTGTTTTTGGCTTTTAAAATCGTAATAATGTGGGGAAATTTATATATTTATGTGTAATGTTCTATAATAATTTTAGAAAATTCGAAAGCTGGTATAGTTTTTGAAACTAGCGATTTCTTACAACATTTGAAAAATTTTTAATTTTTATATGAGATCCTAAGACCAATGACTATCAATAATCTTTTCGGAAAATTTTAATTTTAACATAGCTCCTAAGACAATTTGTGCCCTATAATAAATTTAGAATATGCATATTTTGTGATAGCTTTCAATACCACTGATGAAATTGTGAATTTTGTTTTTGGCTTTTAAAATCGTAATAATGTGGGGAAATTTATATATTTATGTGTAATGTTCTATAATAATTTTAGAAAATTCGAAAGCTGGTATAGTTTTTGAAACTAGCGATTTCTTACAACATTTGAAAAATTTTTAATTTTTATATGAGATCCTAAGACCAATGACTATCAATAATCTTTTCGGAAAATTTTAATTTTAACATAGCTCCTAAGACAATTGGTGCCCTATAATAAATTTAGAATATGCATATTTTGTGATGGCTTTTAATACCACTTTCAAATTGTGAATTTTGTTTTTGGCTTTCAAAATTATAATAATTTGAGGAAGTTCATATATTTATGTGTAACATCTATAATAATTTTAGAAAATTCGTATTTTCATACAGTTTTTAAAACTACTGAATTCACACAACATTTGGAAGACTTTAAATTTTGATATGAGCTCTGAAGACCAATGACAATGAATAATCAATGAATTTTGGGAAATTGGAATTTTAACATAACTCTTAAAACAAATAATTCTCTACAATAAATCTACAAAATTCATATTTTGTGATAGCACTGATCCCCTATAAAAACTGTAAAAAGATTCAAAAAATTACTGAAAATTCGAAATCCACTTAAAATTATTATACTGGTTCTCACATAAATTGTACATAGATTCCATCTGAACCATCATTCAGAGAAAAGAATTTTACAAACTATATTTCCTAACCCAATAATCAACACCTCGTTAACTACCTTTCAAAAAATAGTCAAATTATAGTTTTCAATTCTCCTTAGACATGCTTACACAAATATTTTTCACGTCAATATTACAAATAATCTCCATCTTCATTTCCCAACAATATTTCCTATATTCGCTTATAACACATTGTCGCATCTCACGGTTTCTATCCTTGTAAATTAAATTTCAGAATTTTATTTGACACTGATATGGAGTTCACGTCTGAAGAGACAGAGGGATCGTAACTGAAACCGATATAAGCCAGAACATTTTCAACCGTAACAATTATTAGAGCGCCACTTTGATTCATCATAACTGTTTCAAGAAGAATCTTTATATAACAGCTACTAACGGTTATTACTGGTACTGTTTCATAGTTAAGCATCTTAACAGCTATTGCGTTCGCATAAAGAACTTGGATAATAAATAATTTTTCATAGTCTTCGCATTAACAGACCGATAATAGAACCGGGTATCAATTATTCGAAATAAAGTTAGGTAATATAAAACTAACATGAAGAATCGAGATTAATTGCTCTAGATGTTATGGGATAATTAAATCAGTCGATGAAATCGATGATCAGCTAAGATATATCTTATTCAAACTACTCTGCTAATCTCTTTACTTACAGGCAATTAGGAATACACCTAAGTAAATTATATTTGATTTTCAGAAATTTACACGTGTTCGACATGTTTAAAGGTTTTATTAAACCTTCCTCAAATACTAATACAAATACTAAATAGAATATAAAATGTCACAATATAGAATATAGAATATATAGAAATTTTTCCCAAATATTTCTCAAATTTTTCATTCACCTTTTTATCACAAATAGAATATAGAATGTCACAAAAATCTCTCTGAGATATTTCTCAAATTGTTCGTTCACCTTTTTGTCACATATAGAATATAGAATGTCACAAAAACCTCTCTGAAATATTTCTCAAATTGTTCGTTCACCTTTTTGTCATATATAAAATATAGAATGTCACAAAAACCTCTCTGAAATATTTCTCAAATTGTTCGTTCACCTTTTTGTCATATATAAAATATAGAATGTCACAAAAACCTCTCTGAAATATTTCTCAAATTGTTCGTTCACCTTTTTGTCATATATAAAATATAGAATGTCACAAAAACCTCTCTGAAATATTTCTCAAATTGTTCGTTCACCTTTTTGTCATATATAAAATATAGAATGTCACAAAAACCTCTCTGAAATATTTCTCAAATTGTTCGTTCACCTTTTTGTCATATATAAAATATAGAATGTCACAAAAACCTCTCTGAAATATTTCTCAAATTGTTCGTTCACCTTTTTGTCATATATAAAATATAGAATGTCACAAAAATCTTTCTAAAATATTTCTAAAAAATTTTCATTCACCTTCTTGTTATATAAAGACTATAGAATAGTCATAAAAATCTTTTTCAAATTTTTCGTTTACCTTTTTGTCACATATAGACTATAGAATGTCACAGAAATCTTTCTCAAATTTTTCGTTCATCTGTTTGTCACATATAGAATATAGAATGTCATAGAAATCTTTTCCAAATTTTTCATTCACCTTTCTGTCAGATATAGTATACAGAATGTCACAGAAACCTTTTCCAAATATTTCTAAAAAAATTTCATTCACCTTTTTATCACACATAGAATACAGAATGTCACAGGAACCTTTCTCAAATATTTCACAAATATCTCCTTTACCTTTCTGTCACATATAGAATAGCACGTTGCTAACAAACAACTCATAACTGTCAACGCAGACCTCAGAACTCAAAAGTAACGAAGACAGTTCTCAGTTCCCAAATTCGAATTCTCAGTTATTCCAAGTTAAATAATTACTTAAAAATTGTAACAATATTCTGCAAATATAATATTTATTTCACCTAGTCACTCTGGCCTAAAAGAATGCATCAGTCCCTGTCACTATTATCTCACTCACACTCAAAAACACTGGTCTCTAATTACTAAAAACATATATACCGACTTATAATGAGACAAAACTCCATGTTTTAATCCATCTACTCATCTTCATCGTGCCACTAAAATTACTATAACCTATACTCGCTACTACGTTCAGGCACCCATCAAAGATCAGTAATAGTACATGTGTAGACTGTCAATTATCGTGTAATACACTCAAAACCTACATGCTTCGACAGAAATATCTCGCAAAAACATCTGCAGCCTCTCAAAAGAGGAAACGAAACAGGAATCACACGGCATAACGAATCCACGTACAATCCTTGCGCGGCAAAGCAAGAAGAAGCACCATTGACACCAGTTAGACTCACGACAGCGCCATCTTTTTCGATAGCGAATCAAAAATAAAACTGCAATTAATCCACCTATTTATCTTCATCGTACCACAAAAATTACTATAACCTATACTCGCTACTATGTTCAGGCAGCCATCAAAGATCAGTAATCATAAGTACATCTGTAGACTGTCAATTATCGCGTAATACACTCAAAACCTACATGCTTCGACAGAAATATCTCGCAAAAACATCTACAGCCTCTCAAAAGAGGAAACGAAACAGGAATCACACGGCATAACGAATCCACGTACAATCCTTGCGCGGCAAAGCAAGAAGAAGCACCATTGACACCAGTTAGACCCACGAGAGCGCCATCTTCTTCGATGGCGAATCAAAAACAAAACAAAAGAAAGAGGAAATTACCGAAGAAGTGTAAATCTTATCTGGTCCGCTCCAATTTCCGCGTAATTGGCTGCGAAGGAGCAAATTATCGGCGGAATCTGACGAGGAGGCTCGCATGAAGCGGCGCATGGGCCGGCTGGTAGGCGAATATTTGAAAATTTCATCGATTGGTAATCGCTTCATCGAGGCCATGGGCCCGTGTCTCCGTCCTGTCGGGCAATCAACGGACGCTTCTTTCCCGGGTGGTGCACCCCGGGATCCGGGGGCTAGCATTATAAGACAAGCACGGTCTCGCGTGTGAGCTTCGCTCAACAGCGGCATCCACAGGCATCGTGACAAGCCCTGGGCGTTGATCGTCCGCCAGAAAACCAGTTCCCGGCTCTACTGGTTTTCTGTGTCGACTCTCCCCGTTTTACAGAGAGATACAAGCGGGCCGGATCGCTCTCGCGGCCACCTTTTAAAACCCTGCCTCCATAGACCCTCCATAGGAAGCGTCGAGTCGCCTCGCGTCGCGTTTGCACGGGCTAGCCCCGTCCGGACCGTCAGCCAGTTTACGCGGCTACCAGTCATTATGTTAATACAGCTGAACCCCGAAAATCCAGCCACCAAGGCCCGGGATCGGGGGGAGTGACAGGGGCTAACCGGCTGGCTGATGCTCAGACGCAACCGCCACGGCGATATTCAAATCGTGACGAAATCCACGCGAGATGGCAGCCCAAGAGACACGCTCGACGCGGTCACGGCTGCTGATTTACGATAAAGCCGAACGGTGGCCCGAATGGTGCAAATTAGCAGTCATAAGTCATCATTTAGGTATCCGATGCACGCGGTCCCTGTCATTCTCTCTCTATCTGCTGCCAACTTGGCACGTAGTCCAGGGAGCGATATGGACGGTCGGAACAGCAAGAAAATTGCATCCGAGGATGCAAGCGCGAGCAATTTTCGACTCGCAAGGATTCTGCTGCCGGTTTTCACCGAGCTAACGACCCGACGTCTACTGGCATGGAAATGGAATGCAAATCGAATTCATCGCGTTCGGCAATTGACGAGTCTCTCTTCTGCTTCCTCGAATGCCAACCAACCGGTGGATATGAGCTTGCAGGAGCCACGGATGAACAGAGGCTAGACATGTCTTTGATACCGATGCTACGGGAACACGTGCAACGTGTGCGACATGGTTAATAGAAGATTTCTTTCGATTTGGTGAATGAGTTACGACAGGTACAGACCAAGTGGACCAGGTGGTATATCGATGCTGGGTTTAACACTTAACCGACAGCTAGCAATTCAACAGCATAAGCACATCCGACCGCTGCTCAGCCGCAGATTCTCCCTGACGCCCCCCATATAAAAATGGGGAGCTTGCAAAGCTACGCAAATGATACAACTGAGCAACGTACCTCAACACTAAATAACAAATTACTATTCGTATAATGATAATGACTGATCATCGCCATGATAACTGATTAATAGGCTATATAGGTTGGTAAGCGTCGATGACAAAATGCCTATTAATAGGCTACCAGTCGGTAAAGTGTTAACAGGAGAGATTGAATTTGTAGAGATACATCCCAGATGCGAGAAAAGAAGGTTCCCGTTAATATTTTCCACTCCTTTGGGACTCTGAGGGTCCCGGGTCAATGGGGGCCTGGTTTACGTCTTTAAGACCTGGGTCCCATGACTCGTAGACACGCGGACCACGTCGATGCCTAAATGAGTGGTGGATAAACAATCAGTTCGCATCTTCTCGACTGTATGGGTCTTTTCCCTAAAACGAGTCCACGTGTTTTCCGTAACTAGTTTCATATTCGCCCAATCCCTCACGTCCTCCACCTTCAAATTTAACACGGTTGACGGTTCGAAGTTAACCATACCACGGAGCCTAGTTGCTGCCAGGATAGGCATTTCAAATTACCAATTACCATCGTACTAATAAAATGTTCATACTCCAGCTCAAGAAGATCTACAACCCTAACCAGCAAATTATCCAAATTAATAATTTAATCAATTTAAATCACAGAACATAACCTAGAAACATAAGCTATCTCAAATTCCGATTATAATTGGAATTTTTCATCGTACAAACAGCGTTGATACTGCAACCCAAGAAGATTAAGATCCCCAATACCAAATTACCCAAATTAATAATTTCATAAATGTAAATCGCAAAACCTAACCTAAAAATATAAGCAACCTCAAATTCTAATTACAATTGGAATTTTTCATCGTACAAACAAAATGATGATATTCAGGCCCAAGAATATCAAGAATCCCAAACCCCCAATTTTCCAAATTAATAATTTAATCAATTTAAATCACAGAACATAACCTAGAAACATAAGCTATCTCAAATTCCGATTATAATTGGAATTTTTCATCGTACAAACAGCGTTGATACTGCAACCCAAGAAGATTAAGAACCCCAATCCCAAATTACCCAAATTAATAATTTCATAAATGTAAATCGTAGAACCTAACCTAGAAAAATAAACAACCTCAAATTCCGATTGAAATTGGAATCTTTCTTCGTACTAATAAAATACTCACATTCCAGCCTAAGAAGATCAAGAACCCCCAACCAAAAATTACCTAAATTAATAATTTCATAAATGTAAATCGCAAAACCTAACCTAAAAATATACGTAATTTCAAATTCAGATTACAACTGGAATTTTTCATCGTATACAGTGTTGATACTGCAGGCCAAGAAGATTAAAAACCCCAAACCCGAAATTAATAATTTCATAAATGTAAATCGCAGAACCTAACCTAGAAAGATAAGCAATCTGAAATTCCTATTACAATTGGAATCTTCCTTCGTACTAATAAAATACTCATATTCAAACCCAAGAAGATCAAACCCAAAATTACCTAAATTAATAATTTCATAAATGTAAATCGCAAAACCTAACCTAAAAATATAAGTAATCTCAAATTCCAATTACAATTGGAATTTTTCATCGTACAAACAGTGCTGATACTCCACCAGCCCAAGAATATCAAGGATCCCAAACCACGAATTCCCCAAATTAATTATTTAATCATTTTAAATGACAGAACATAACCTAGAAATATAAGCTATCTCAAATTCCGATTATAATTGGAATTTTTCATCGTACAAACAGCGTTGACACTGCAGCCCAAGAAGATTAAGAACCCCAATCCCAAATTACCGAAATTAATAATTTCATAAATGTAAATCGTAGAACCTAACCTAGAAAAATAAACAACCTCAAATTCCGATTGAAATTGGAATCTTTCTTCGTACTAATAAAATACTCACATTCCAGCCTAAGAAGATCAAGAACCCCCAACCAAAAATTACCTAAATTAATAATTTCATAAATGTAAATCGCAAAACCTAACCTAAAAATATACGTAATTTCAAATTCAGATTACAACTGGAATTTTTCATCGTATACAGTGTTGATACTGCAGGCCAAGAAGATTAAAAACCCCAAACCCGAAATTAATAATTTCATAAATGTAAATCGCAGAACCTAACCTAGAAAGATAAGCAATCTGAAATTCCTATTACAATTGGAATCTTCCTTCGTACTAATAAAATACTCATATTCAAACCCAAGAAGATCAAACCCAAAATTACCTAAATTAATAATTTCATAAATGTAAATCGCAAAACCTAACCTAAAAATATAAGTAATCTCAAATTCCAATTACAATTGGAATTTTTCATCGTACAAACAGTGCTGATACTCCACCAGCCCAAGAATATCAAGGATCCCAAACCACGAATTCCCCAAATTAATTATTTAATCATTTTAAATGACAGAACATAACCTAGAAATATAAGCTATCTCAAATTCCGATTATAATTGGAATTTTTCATCGTACAAACAGCGTTGACACTGCAGCCCAAGAATATTAAGAACCCCAATCCCAAATTACCGAAATTAATAATTTCATAAATGTAAATCACAAAACCTAACCTAAAAATATAAGTAACCTCAAATTCCAATTACAATTGGAATCTTCCTTCGTACTAATAAAATACTCATATTCCAACCCAAGAAGAACAAACCCAGATTATCTAAATTAATAATTTCATCAATGTAAATCGCAAAACCTAACCTAAAAATATAAGCAACCTGAAATTCCGATTAGAATTGGAATCTTGCATCGTACAAAGTAGCCACATTTCATCGGAAGAATAGATACGACTAGATCGAGGGCGACTGGGAAAATGAAACTTGCCAGGAGGGTACAGGCACATCGATCCGAGGGAATCTGGAAAATTGGCGAATCGGACTTTAATGGCGCTATTAGAATCCCTGAATTCGCATTCTGGGTCACGTGTCGTAGCCTGAAAGGTGAAAGGGCTCGAGAGGCTTCATCGTATAGCTCTATTAGAAGCACGCGATTACAGGCCTCCCTCTCTAAAGGAGAGAGAAGCAGCAGGGGAATTAGGCCGCCTGAGATGGTCGGGTATGTTGTCGGACGGGTTATCTTACAAATGTTCGGTCGAAAACCTGCCTGGGTAGGTTACAGACGTGTTTCTGTAACGTCGGGCCCACGAATTCCTGCCTCACGCGGCGCCCGTGTCTTTCTTCCCTTATAGGGACAATCGGCACTTTCGGCCGCCCTGCGACTCGCCGTTGGCAGCCCTGGCGGCGCGATCCGTGGATGCGCGCGCATGTATACGCTTCCTCGACCCTGATCTTTATTCGCGTTAACGCGTCGCGTTACCGGGATATCGGGGGAAATATTTTTAGACCCTCCGTGAACTACGACATCGCGCAATTGAGGGAAAAATGGGGAAAAGAGCTGGCTCTCGAATTTATCGAATAGAAATATAGTCCTCCGGCAATTCTTTCCTCGCGAAGATGCTATCTCGCGTGATAAATCGACACGTGGAATTAATGGAGTGACGCAAATCGAGCTGAAATTTAACACCGCGAGGAGTTACACCCAATGTCAAACTAATGTAACTCTGGAAATGAAGTTACCGAGAGAAGTAATGGCAAATGTGTGCATAAAATCTGAGGAGTTACTAAGACGATCTTTATTAAGAAGAAGATTGGTTACTATGTAATTATAGTACGTTGGGTTGGTTTATAAGTGATGTCGAATTTTTGGAATGGATGGTACCCTTTTCATTGGTACTAAGCAATTTATTTAAATTAAAAAAAAAATTATAGAATGGATAAAATAATATTCCTAATCTAGAATGCAAGTACCTAACTCGAGTTGTTGATTTTATATCGAAATGATCAATATATAGGGTGTCCCATATAAAAATTGCCACGTAATATGAAATAACACGTAGATGAGAAAATAAAAGATCCTTAAAAAAAAAAAAAGTGCAGAAGACAATGAAAAATTAATTTATATGAATATCAGAAGCAAAATTGTAACAAGGAATAATCAAAGCAATAATATCGGACCTTGAAATTCTTAACAAAAATTTGTAAATTGCTCATTTAGTGTTTAGTGGTAAGTGGTAGTGTATATATGGTAGTATAGCATATGGTAGTGTTTAGTGTTAATTACAATGCTGTTAGAAAAATTTTGTATACACTTTACACGAAAGCAAATATGTCTCCATAACTATATACCCAATTATACCAACCCATCGATAGTTTCGTCATTTATGGAACATGATTATTGTTTTATACCAAAAAATTTTTGAAAATCCCAATATAATATTCCATAACCTTATAAACATAAATTGTTACAATTATATCATTACACACATATATATACAATATGTGTGAGTTATCTTATCAAGGTTACAGAGTATTGATATCACATGTTTAACCCTTTGCACTCGAGAGGTGAGTTTCACTCATCATTTCATAAAATTTGAAACATCGATATTAATTAATACATAAAATCTACAATTCTATTATTATACAATTCCTTATTTAATACTCACAAAAGTATCGTCAAATTTTTAGTAGAGAATCTTCGAATTTATACTCTACTCTAGCCAAAGAATCATCAAGTGCAAAGGGTTAATCTGCAATATTTTTCCATATATCTCCAAAGATATTCGCCTATTCAAAAATAATTCGCAGTCACTATGTACATTTATACAGATAAATTATTATAATCCCAATTGTAATTATGAACATAAATTGCAAGGTAAGTTTATACTCTATTTTACTGGAAGTGTGGCACACCTTGCTAGGAATCAAAGGGTGTAAGTAGAAATTTCAGCGGCCTAGCAACGTCTAGGAACAGCGAGAGTGAAGAAGGAACGGACAATATTTACAAGCAATTAACGTAGCGAACAGTCGCACGTGCATCCACGTCACGCTAGTTATTTCCATGAGCTGCACGATGCCAGTGTGATCCACGGTTTCAGTTCATAAAGCGGCCCTGCGCGACAACATTGTGGCCCATTTGCATATCGTTGCAGCGTAATCCGGCGTGACAGGGAAAAGTCAACGATACGAGTAAAGAAGCTTGCAAACACGAGGCAGGCCTAAGCGCGTACACCCTGCCACGGAGCCGAGACGATCCGTCCAAAGGAATTCCACGAGCCACTTCAAAAGCGAGACAATCGTTTATTACATCCTCGCAGCGAGGCTGCGGCTCGTACGTTGACTCTCTCCTTCGCGAGCAAGCTCGTGCTTCTCTAAACAAGTTATAAATATCGAACGAGAGACGTGCAACGTTCCTCTCCTATGCACGCTCCTCGCATCTGCATACGCGCCAACAGTCGCACACCAGCGACTAGCTGCGCCACGAGTCATTCGTATAAATCCCTGTTCGATATCGCCTTCGCATCCAGTGCAATTATCCGCCGCTAGAGGCGCGCGCTTACTGCGCAGGCGCGGTAGCCCGACGTGGGACCAACGTGTAATCTCGCGGTACTAAGAGTTCGATAGAAACCGAAATTTCGAAAAAATTAACGGAGAGATCTTCGTGTATCGCGTAAATCAAATTTTTGTTAAAATAGCGAATTTTGGATTCAAAGATACTGATAAATTCGAGCTTCGATAGGAAAATTTGTAAAATTTGCAATAAAGAGGAAAGCTCAATCTATGCGATTAACTACGCGACGAGTCATTCGTATAAGTCCCTATTCGATAACGTCTTCGCATCCAGTGCAATTATCCGCCGCTAGAGGCGCGAACTTACCGCGCAGGCGCGGTAACCCGATGAGGGACCACCAATTGTATAATATCTTGTGGTATTAGGAATTCGATAGAAACTAAAATTTTTAAAAGATTAACGGGGGAGGGAGTCTCGTGCACCATATAGATCAATTTCTTATGAAAATTGCGAATTTTGGATTGAAAGATGCCAATAATTCCAATTTTGTGTCTTTCGAGTTTCGATATCGAAATTTCTGTGGAATTATACAGTAAAGAGGAAAACTCAATGTATACGATTACTTGTGCAACGAATCATTCGTATAAAATCCTGTTCGATATCGCCTGCGGATCGAATGCAATTATCCGCCGCTAGAGGCGCGTACTTCCCGCGCAAGCGCAGTAGCCTAAGCAGCCAACGTATACTAAGAATCCGATAGAAACTAATATTTCGAAGAAATTAACGGGGGGACAGTGCCTCGTGCACCATGTAGATCAATTTCTCATTAAAATTGCGAATTTTGGATACAAAGATGCCAACGAATCGTGTTTCTATACCAAGTGAAAACACTTGGCAACGAAAAGTCGCACGTTATTGTTTGTGGGATTGCCGAAAACTCGAAATATTTGAGGACTCTATTGATTTTCACTCTGAAAATAAATTTTATAGCGGAACTATCAGCGTTTGAATTTTTCCAATTTTCTTTATATTCCACTATAAAAATTTCTAAGTAGGACTGTGAAAGTACAGGTTTTGTTCTTTATACTAGCACCACAAATGTTATTGTACACTTTGTCCTTGCAAAGTTATTGCTGTTCACATATTAACGTAGTGTAAATTCAGTTTCGCTCTGCACTGTAGTGTATGTAAATTGTGATGGACTGTAGTAGTATGTAAGTGTAATTTTCACTCTAACACTGGTAACAAATTGTGAAACACCCGGTATATCACGATATATTCGTATAAAAAATATTTATACAAAATATGATATTATTAGTACCGATAAACATACTTCTTAAGGTTATGAAGTATAATAAAGCAGTTTTATTGGTCTTTAGAATCATGTTTTTATTATTTGCATATATTTTTTATTTTGTACAACATTGTATAATTTTGGACCCCAACTATCGTGTTACACAGGGGTTAATTGTATTTTAAATAAACACTGAAAAAGATACGTATTTGCAAAAGCAATTTGCTTCAAAGTGATTGTATCTTTGTCACGAGTTACATTTGATCGCACAAAAATTCGCTGCTTTTAAATGTCATTTATTTCGTAGTCACGTATTACCTGTAGCAAATGACGTTATTTCACAGCGTGAACGGTCGATGAACATATCATGCTGGTAGTCGTGTATGCCACACAACAATCCCAGAGCTCACGTGACAATTGTCTTTTACTTATTCAGATAGGAGCACTGTTTATCTATGACTACAATTTACTACCGTCTAACAGTGGCAACGGTAGTAATACCTTGCAACCATATGAATACAAACGACAAAGCTGCTAATTCTTGATAGTATTCACTGCGTATCTGTGCTTAAATACGCTTATAAACGTGATATATACCCTAGGACAAAAATGGCGATCGATCGACTTATGCGCAAATTCAAGGTTAGGTCCGACGAAATATCCTTAACCTACAACCACGGTATTTTTAATTCTAAATCCGGAGATATATTCTACCGTAAAATAAAGATTTAAAGAATACCAATAAAAGAAAAGAAAATAAAATAAAATAAAATTTTGAAATCTTAATATACGAAAATTATACTTTCGCGTAATTTAATTTGACAGTAATATGTACATAAGAAATATAAAAATAGAATCAAACTTCGAACAACGAGGAAAGTAGAATATCATTCGAACCTAACCTCAAAATTACGATAAAATTCTAAAAATCTCTGCATTCCTATATTCAACTGGACTTAACATTCTACCTTAATTGATCTAACTTAATTTTAATATAAAAATATATATATTTTTGTATAATTTAATTTGGTAGAAATATATCATTCGAACCTAACCTCAAAGTTACGATAAAATTCTAAAAACTTCTGCATTCCTATATCCAACTGGACTCAAAACTCTCCTCTAATTCATTTAATTTAATTTCAATATAAAAATGTATACATATTTCTGCATAATTTAACTTAACTGAAATATATCTTTCGAACCTAACCTCAAAGTTACGATAAAATTTAAAAAACCTCTGCATTCCTATGACCAACTGGACTCAAAATTTTCCCTTAATTGATCTAATTTAATTTTAACATAAAAAAAAAATATCTTTGTATAATTTAATTTGGCAGAAATATATCACTCGAACCTAACCTCAAAGTAACGATAAAGTTCTGAAAACTTTTGCATTGCTATGTTAAACTGAACTCGATATTCTACATTAATTGATCCAATTTAATTTTAATACACAAAAATATACCTTTGTCTAATTTAATTTAACAGAAATATGTGCAAAAGGAACATGAAAATCGAATGGAACTTTGAATAACGACGAACATAGAATATCATTCGAACCTAACCTCAAAGTGACACCCCGGTTCGGTATAATATTATTTCCCATTCCTCGGAGAGCGACTTGCCTCGTGCATCAATCACCGCATCATGGTTGCCAAAAACTGCTCGTCGTCCGATTCGAACAAATGGCCACGGTTTTCCCCGAGAAAATGAAAATCGAAACGACCCGGGCAATAGCCGGCGATCCATCAAAGCCGAAACTTATCCGGGAATTTATCGACGTGGCCTATACAACCGTGAACCATCGCGCACGGTTTTATTGACAAAAAGACAGAGGACTGGCAGCGACGTCAGCCGACCCGTATGGAAAGCGTAGAATCGAGAATAATGCGTATCGCGGCGCCATGACCCAAATTCGAGGCACGGACCGAGGGGAACGAACGAATCGGGGGCCCGATTGAAACCTTCGCTCCAATGTCATCGACTAGCGACGAGCTCGATTCAGCCGACACCGTCTCCATTTTATCCGCGCATAAATCGTCCCGGGATTACTGTTATTCCAGCTATCGGGTGTCGTTACGCCACCCGTCTGCCGTCGTCGATTTTAGTTCCCGTCCGCGTCTTTCCGCGATTCATCCGCGATCCCGCAATAATAAATTTATCACCGGCATCGCGTGTACGCGAAATTACGAGAGTCGTAATTCGACGAGCGTGCCACGGTAATCCGAGCGGCGACCATGATGCGGATAGAAACTGCGAACGGTAAAGTGGATCGGCGCGTCGGAGGCTGCGCAGTGAATCGTGTCAAGCGACGCCGCGTAGCGTCTCGCCGTAGGAACTAATAATCCTACGGTACAGCCGATTTCCCTCGCTCAGAAGCAACGAGTGGAGCTCTCGTTCCACGCTCCACCGACCTGCCCCCTCTCGGCGCGGATTCCAACGACTTCCTCCTTCGGCAGCGCCACCGTATCTCTCGCGGCGATCGTTAATGATCCATCCGTATCGCAAGGGGACGTGGACGCTTCCAAATAACACACCGTTTCCATTTCGTCGACCGTGGATCATCCACCCAGAGCATCTTTGCTCGCTGAAAACCGTTATGCACGGGGGGTTCTTCGTTCTACTAGCCTTGCTCGAGATACGTCGTGACAGTGGATAACCTAGCCAACGAATTACGATCGAATAACGATATTTGCGCGGGAAAGCTGGCACCGTATAGAGCACCGGCCTGGGTGTTTCGTCATGGTTAGGATAATGGGGTACATATTGGGGCAAAAGAAACTCCCATTCGGAAACGGTGAGCGATTCTTGGATAGGTTATGAGTCTTCGTAAAATTTTTACGTGGCACCAATTACGATTTCCATGACAGAGATAGAGGTGGTATAGGTTAGGATGACGACTTTCGAGCTGGACTGTGGGCTTCGAGATTTTTTGAATAAGACTGAAGGAAGCTTAGGGGTGTATTTATTCTTGGTTATTTCTTGGATTAAAAAAAATATTCTTTTTATACCGTTATAGTTACTTAATAGAACCTCACAATTTTCGGAATGATCAAGTAAGTATTTTCATTGGAAAAATTTCCCT
>NW_016909682.1:111121-146267 GCF_001483705.2 Eufriesea mexicana
TCCCTACAATGCGTATATTTTTAGTGTTTATGACAGGATATCTCTTTATGGGTTCCAAAATTCACGCAAGATTTGAATTTGGCGCCACTTGTTCGGTAAAGTGTTGTCGACGAAACAAAAATGACAGCGTGACAGCTCAGGGTTATTAAAAATGAAGCGCTATGTGAAAAAATAACACTTTAGCAATATATACATTTTTTATTAAAAATCTGTCTTTTTGATACCCAAGTTTGGGACACCCAGTACCTGATCATTCTGAAAATTATGAGATTTTATTAAGTAACTATAAGAATAAATAAACAAATTTTATTACATTTTAAAATATGTTGCAATTTGAGGTTATAAGAGCGTATGTGTATCGTCTCGATAACGAGGTGTATAATTTTTCCCTATACACTAGGGGAATGTATAAGGAACTAGTACATATATCATAACGTATGTATGCAAAATTTCAAGTGAATTGGTAACCTGGTTTCTAACCTATCTTTCCCGCCATTTTGAAAAAGGTGCTCTCGAGAAAAACGCATTCGAAGACGCCACTAAAGTCCAAAAACATTAAGAAAATAAAGAAGAAAGAAGAAAAATTGACTATTTTGAACAACATCTTTAAACAACAATACTCCTTTAAATCAGTCAACATAAAATCCTACTGTGGTAGCAATTAGGAAGACAAAGACAGGTACAACTGATCAGAATTCAGACATTCTTATCACGTGATTCATACCTTGAGGATACCACAATTAGATTGTTTTATTAATTCAACGCATCGAGTAAGTGCTGCCATAGATCAATTTTTCAAGTCATTTGTTCATGATGTTCCAAAATGTTCCAATTTTCGCATTATATGGAAATGGCCTAATTAAATTTTATAAAAACACCGCCTAATAGAAAACTTAACTGTACATATGAGAAATCACTTCCCAAAATTGTATTCAAATATTCAATATTCAAAGTATCCTATATTTAATCGAAATAATTTCTGCATGATTTCATAAACTTTCAAAAAAAAAGAAGAGAAGATATTAAAAACTTTCTAGCATTTGAAAGGAAAGAGTTTCTATTATCTATCGCTGGTTAGGTTAGGTTTCGATTATTGAATAGATTATCAGAAATACAACGTTATAGGTTAGGACAACGACTCTCGGGCTGTTCGGTATAGCTTTTACAACTTCCAGAACACGGCTGCAAGAAATTTAAATCGGTCGATATCGTTAAACCAATTAGACCACGGGAAGGTCATCGAAGCGGACAAACTCGGTTTGCAGAAAGCGCTATGATACCGTGTGCCTAGCTCGCGAACGCCTCGCCGCCCCGCCGCGCGACTAGCGCCATCTGGGTGGGCCGTTTGCGGCAGTTCAGTGCAACGATCCTTTCGGAGGATTTCTTTCGACTGCGTAATACGGCCAGCGTGGAGAACGCGTCGTAACTATCGATGGCACGTTGCGAGCGGGCAACAATGTTAATAGGAGGCTAATCTAGCCTGCAAAGCGGGCCGTAAATTTCTTTTCGAGTGCGCTGACCGACGGTAGGCCGATAAACACAGGAATGCGGAAGTACGGTACTGCGCTTCGTCGAATGCCAGAGTGAAATCGGCATGAAAACCGCAAGGATTTTATTTAACGCCGTGAAAGAAGCCAGGCCTTTCGGATGCCTTCGCTTGTGGTCGCCCGGCCGATACGCGCCCGACCGTACGAGTACGGTCACTTTCAATTATCGTTCCCGATCGCTTCATGTGTAACCGCAGGATTTTGCGCGGACCGCTTTGCTTTGTTTTGCAGCCGTTCACCGTTCCGTTGTTGATCCACCCGTCTCGTTAACTTTCTACGGGACGATAGTGGCTCCCTCGGCCACCGCCAGAGCTACTTCTTTTCGAGCTTACGAGCAAGGACAACTGTACTCTCAGCTCTTTTTAACGGGGCAAACCAGTATACAGGGTGTCCCACTAACGATCATGCAACAATCGGGTAGGGTGTGAATCTATATGACAAAACGAATGGAAAAGAAAGAGTAAAATTTGTTTATTCGAAATTTTGTTTTCGAGAAAATCGACTTTGAATATGCACCGAGTATACGTGCATTTAGTTACTTAGTTCAGATGTATGGACCATCGATATATTAGTATCGACGGTACAACCCAGGAGAGGGTGATTGTACGTGAAAAAGCAAATCGAAAATGTAGAATACAATTTTTTTATTTGAAGCTTCCTTGTCGAGAAATTCGGCTTTGAATATTCACCCAGTGTGCATGCACTTAGTTATGGCTTAAAAATGTATGTATCATTAATATACCAGCATCTATGAGGGGGTAATTCTACGTGAATAAGTCAAATCGAAAATGAAGAATAAAATTTTTACATTCGAAACTTCGTTTTTGAGAAAATCAACTTTGAATATTCGCCAAGTGCATTTAGCTATTGTTTAAGTGGATAGATTATAAATACATTGGTATCGGTGATATAATCTAGGAGGGGGTAATTCTACGTGAAAATTCAAATCGAAAATGAAGAATAAAATTTTTACATTCGGAGCTTCGTTTTTGAGAAAATCGACTTTGAATATTCACCAAGTGCATTTAGCAATTGTTTAAGTGGATAGATTATAAATACATCGGTATCGGTGATATAATCTAGGAGGGAGTGATTCTACGTGAAAAAGCAGATCGAAAATGAAGAATAAAATTTTTCCATTCGAAGCTTCGTTGTGGAGAAAATCGACTTTGAATATTCACTGCGTACGCTGGTGTACCGATGACCCATCCGCCATAGTCGAAAGTGCACGCGTACGCAGTGAATATTCAAAGTCGATTTTCTCGAAAAAGAAGCTTCGAATGAAAAAATTTTATTTTTCATTTTCGATTTGTTTTTTCATGTAGAATCACCCCATACTCGAATGTATCATGTACTGACACTCATGCACTGATGGTTTATCCATATTTATCTACATATAGCTAAATGCACTCGGTGAATATTCAAAGTTGATTTTCTCAAAAACGAAGCTGTAAATTAAAAAATTTTATATTTTACTTTCGATTTGTTTTTTCATGGAGAATCATCCCCTTCCCTGTTACACTATCGCTGCTAGGACACCCTGTATATTAGTCTGGCCCCCTGAAATGGGCTGACAGAATAGTTGTTATTCTTTTTTTTTTAAATTATTGTCGACTTGTATTGATATAGAACTGTAATTAATATATTTATTTATCTTCGTGGTACCACTAAAATTACTATTACCTTCGTCTACTATGTTTAGGTACCTATTAAAGATTAAAGATCGGTAGTTTTAGTGTTTATATCTTGAAATTTATGTAATTATTATGGAGCTATAATTATATTACAAGTACACACGAAATATTGAAATGAAATAATCCTACTCGTCCATTTTTCACGCGAATGCGTGATTTTAATTTTTCATTTTGACTTGAAAGATATCAACGAACTTAGAAAAATGTAAGAAAAGCTCCGAATTGATGTTTCCCACCCTACACTGGACAAATTTTCAAGTACAAAGGTATGACACCAGACTAAAGACTTCTAAATTTTTGCTTCTCATTTATTGCAAGCATAGAATTATTTTTAACGTCATTAGTGTTACTCATAATTGAAGTGTATGTGATTATACGTGTCTATTAATTTCGTCACAAGATCTCCATTATTACTATTATAAATATTCTACGTTTAAAGCATATACACTAAACCTCACATAAATATAATACAACAGTGCTTCTAAATTTCGAATATTCAAAATTATACTAAAAATATCGATATTATTTTTTAAAATAAAACAGTCAAAAGACCAACAACGTCAAAAATATATCCAACAAAAATGAATAAAAACGAACCGATGAAAAATAAATTTGCAAAAGTTAAAGCAACCAATTATCGATGTGCAAATATCGATTCAATCAAACCTGTACCTCGAATATGGTAAAGACAAAAATTAATCGTAGAAGAATACGCGAATATGTATATTCCATTGTGCCGAGTATGCATTAACAGGAAGAAAAAATTGTTCGTTCTAACAATGGCGGCCTGGTTATTTACCGTTCTCTGACCATTCATCGTAATCCTTGCCATTGAATTATAAACATTCCTCTCTTTTCTTTCCGAACAATAGATTTGTTTCAATCAAAAAAATTGAAGACAATAAAACACACAACGGTGGTACAGCGCATTTCTGTTAAAAGACGGTTGCGTTTGCATTGCACTGTATTTTCCCATTTTTTCGAAACCAGATAAATTGGCCTGCATCGAGTGTATACGCGTTTTTAGGTGCACAATAAATCTGCCGGTATCGCGAAGCACTTTCAACATCTAGAACCAGTTTTCAAATTTCCATATCGGGTGTGCAGTTTCAAATAAGAATAAATCGCGAGGAGCAATTTCAGCGTAGGAATTTCGAAACGCAAATATCATATATTCGGTTTTCTCTTGTCCCGGCAAAAAGTCACGCGACTTCCTCGCGTCTTTTAAAGGAAAAAGGAGAGAAACGAATATTATGCTCCACTTATTCCGTTTGACTTTTATGTCCCTGGATCTAAAACGTTAAATTATTGAACAATTTCGAAATTCGATTACGAGGATCTGCTAATGGCTGGCTTACAAATGTGTGTTATTAAAGAAGCATTAATTACAGGTATTATTATAAATCCTAGAATCAATTATAAATATTGTTATTTATAAAGGAAAATAGATAGAATAAAATAGTGCAATCGGTTATAAATAACACAGGAAATATTATAATTAATTATAATTCCTTTAAATATGTTTATTACTATATACGAAATGTAAATTAGACACTTGAAGCAAATTAATTACCAAATCTACAAAAATTCAGGCAAAGTAAAAATTCTACAATATTTTATATATAACATAGGAAATATTATAATTAATTACAATTTTTATAAATATATTTATTACAAAATACGAATTGTAAATTAGCAAATTTTCACTTGAAGCAAATTAATTACAAAATCTACAAAAATTCGAGTACTGTCGGAATTATACTAATTGACATTTCCAAGTATTCAGCACGTCACCTAATCTCCACCATAAAATACTTCTAGGTACCAAAGCCACAAATTTCTCAGACGATGAATTAAGAACAAAAATCAGGGAAAGAAGAATTTCTCAAAATTAGCGTTTCAAATTTCAACAGCAGGAAGGGTACAAAGAAGGGTACAAAGAATTTGCACGGTACAAAGAAAAATCAAAATTTCATTAATATTTCTACACAAATTACATGAAATTTCTAAGTACTCGGTACCAACAAAATTCTAAATACTAATTAACATTTCCAAGTACTCAGTATGTAACTTAATCTCCGCCATAAATAACTCTATAAACCAAAAATACAAATTTTTCAAACGACGAATCAAAAACAAAAAGTAAAAAAATAGAAATTCCTGAAAATTAATATTTCAAATTCCAACAGCAAGAAGATTAGTCATTCGCGTGGTAAAATGAAAATTCAAAATTCTACTAATATTTCCATACCAAATACATGAGATTACTAATTACCCGGTACATAACCTAATCTCCGTCATAAATAATTCTACAAACCAAAACCACAAATTTTTCAAATGACGAAACAAAAATAAAAAATAAGAATAAGAAAGGCTAGCCATTCGCATAATAAAAAGAAAATTCAAAATTTCATTAATATTTCCACACAAATTACATGATATTTCTAAGTACTCAATACCGACAAGATTCTAAATACTAATTATCATTTCCATGTACCCAGCAAGTAACCTAATCTCCGTCATAAATAATTCCACAAACCAAAGACATAAATTTCTCAAACGACGAATCAAAAACAAAAAATGAAAAAAAGAAAGAATTCCTAAAAATTAAGGTTTGAAATTGCAACAGTAGGAAAGGTTAGCCATTCGCATGGTGCAAAGAAACTAGAGCGCGCGATGACTATATAGTCACGACTATAGACACTGTTTACCAACCACGAAGATGCTTTATGACGGCTCTCGGGTCTTAAACTCGCGTCCGCTACCGTATTCGTTGTACGAGATAATTTCTATCACGGGTACGTATATCCCAGGGTTCACGTGGCTGCAATCGGACAAATTGGGCGCCGGCTAATGGAACTTACGAAGCCCACGAAAGGATGCGAACAAAAGCGTGGCCTCTCTCGTGTAACGAGCAGCGTGTGCGAATGAAACAGCAGAAAAGTGGCCCGAAAATGGGCCAACGGATTCGCCGGTAGTAAACCCAGATTGCAAACGTGCATTTATTATACGACGCCCCTGCGAGAGGCCGAGGCACGCCGGAGAGGAGGCACAATGGAGAACCGGGGACGCCTCGTTCCTGCTGCTTTTTAGTATCGAGGTGACAATGTCGCGTCGCAAATTTACATCCAACTACGACCCTCGCGAGTTCCTGTCCTCCTTACGGCCCTGATCTTCTCTAAACCGAGGGCCACGTTAATGAGAGATCGACGGGAAATCGTGTCTCGCGTGATCTTAATTGGTAACATTGTGAATTCGACGAGACGGGAACCCAACGAGTTTTTAGTTTCAAGTATCCCGGCCTTGGTGTCGTTTAGGTCTCTCTAATAGAGAGAGCTGTTTTTAAAATCTTTTTATTTCTGTCGAGTTTGTACTTGTTTGCTGTGCCTACGTATGGAGAATAATCTTGCCTTCTTTGAAATTATGAGAGGTATACGAAAGTTGGAAGAGAATAAATTTTCGTTTTCTACGGAATTGTATTGAAAGAGTATAATAACTGTGATAGCGATATCGAAAAGTTAGGAAGTAATTAGGATATTTAATAAATCTGGTAAATAAAGCACCAAACTTATGTCAAACACAATATTCCAAGAGAGCTTTTCTTTCTTTTCTCATTTAATCATGTTTGACGTGACAATGTAACGAGAGTAATATAGCTGTTTTTGAAATTGCGGAAAGAGTATAATAATCGTAATAGTGATATAGAAATGTTAAAAATTTAGTAGAATAATTAGTATATTTAATAACGTTAAACACAATATTCTAGAAACAAGTTCAAACATTCTTCAACGCCTCAGATAGCATGTCAGGGCAGCTGTGATCAATAACAAACCGGACAATTCCGAAATTTATCCTGTATATAACAAATAACAATATATAACAATAGTCTATCATCGACAGGGACACCTAATGAATCAAAATAATGAAGGACCAAGCAAACCACATCAAACTGATATCACAAACGGCTTACAAGCAATAACAAACTTCCAATATAATTCTTTAATAAACGATAACTTAAACCATCATCGACTAGGATACTAAATAAAATCAGAAACAAGTTCAAACATTCTTCAACCCTTCAAAAACTACGTCATACCAACAGTGATTAATAACAAATCTCAAAAAAATTTTTAAATTTATCCTATACATGACAAATGACAATATATAACAGTAGTCCATCATCGACAAGGACACCTAATAAATTAAAATAATAAAGGACCAAACAAACCACATCAAACAGATACCACAAACAGCTTACAACCAATAACGAACCTATAGTCCAATTCTCTAATAAACGATAACCTAAACCATCATCGACTAGGATACTAAATAAATTCAGAAACAAGTTCAAACAATCTTCAACGTTTTAGATGCCAAAAGTGATGGATTACAAAGCTCAAACCAATTCCTAAATTTATCTCATACATATCAAATAATAATATAGTCTATCATCCACAGAGACACCCAATGATTCAATATAATAAAAGACCAAGCAAACGACATCAAACAAATATCACAAACAGCTTACAACCAATAACAAACCTCTAATATGATTCTCTCATAAACGATAACCTAAGCCATCATCGACTAGGATACTAAATAAATTCAGAAACAAGTTCAAACATTCTTCAACGTTTTAGATGCCAAAAGTGATGGATTACAAAGCTCAAACCAATTCCTAAATTTATCCCATACATATCAAATAACAATATAGTCTATCATCCACAGAGATACCCAATGATTCAAAATAATAAAAGACCAAACAAACCACATCAAACAGATACCACAAACAGCTTACAACCAATAACAAACCTATAGTCTAATTCTCTAATAAACAATAACCTAAACCATCATCGACTAGGATACTAAATAAATTCAGAAATAAGTTCAAACATTCTTCAACGTTTTAGACGACAAAAGTGATCAATTACAAAGCTCAAACCAATTCCTAAATTTATCTCATACATATCAAATAATAATATAGTCTATCATCCACAGAGACACCCAATGATTCAATATAATAAAAGACCAAGCAAACGACATCAAACAAATATCACAAACAGGTTACAACCAATAACAAACCTCCAATATAATTCTCTAATAAACGATAACCTAAGCCATCAGTGACTAGGATACTAAATATTCAGAAACAAGTTATATAAGATATAATACAGAAACAAGTTCAAACATTCTACAACGCTTCAGATGCAACGTCACACTAGCAGTGATAGATAACAAACTTTCAATTCCGAAATTTATCCTGTACATAACAAACGACAATATAGTCCATCAGGGACACTTAAAGAATCCAAATAATAAAAGACCAAGCAAACCACATGAAACATATATCGCAAACAGCTTACAACCAATAACAAACCTAATAAACGCTAACTTAAGCTATCATCGACTAGTCTGCTAAATAAATCTAAAAAACAAACAAACAATAAAACGAAAAATACGACGAAGAGTTAGAAAGAACATTTCAAACGTTCGCCAACGTTGCACCAGCACGTCACGACAGTGATCCATCCTCCTCATACCCAGCAAGCGTCAAGAGGTTTCTCCAGACCTGCACACAGTCTCGGCAAACTGATAAAATCGCGCGAAAACGGTACGTCACGGAACGTGTGCGATAAATACCACGAGATAATGAAAAGTCAGTTACCCAGATACCGAGAAATCCAAGAAATCCTCGAGAAGCATCCACCGTCTGAGCCCATCTTGGCTCCCTGGCCCGGCCAAGGTGGAAAGAAGCGAGAACCCGAGGGTGGGGACACCGTGCTGATGGCAGCTTATAAATAGATACGTAATAGTTATTAAGTCGGATAAGGCTGCGAGTTGGTGTTTATCCCGAGGCTTACGGCGACGAGGTCTGTTTGCGGCGCAAATTAGTGTTTGCCTTCGCGCGCACCTTTGCTTTGTCGCATAATTGTGTTTACCATCGGGCCGGCGCTAATTTCCTGGCGTTACCGGACGCGCTTCGCCGTTGCTGCGGTGTTCCTTGCGGTCGATCGAGGTTGCCAAGAATCCTGAATTCACCGAAGGCATCTACGCGGGCCAACGATGCGCCCAAGTCTTAATTAACGAAAACCGATGCACCGGCGTGAGCGCGCGCGCAAGCGTATTTACGTGCACGGGCGGTAAGCCGGTGTGCTTTATTAAATCACACTTGGATGTATATGCCCTAATCCGTTATTAAATCGGCCGGGAATCCACCACCACGCGTCAAAACTTCATCGCTTACTCGATATCGGTGAACACAGTTGATGTGGCTTATGAACAAAGTGAAATTATAGTGTTCCTTCTTTTTTAATATAAGAATTTATGACTTTCTGTCCAGGTTTAGGTATATCGAATTTTGAAATTGGACGTGTGTTTCATAGGGTGAGATGTAAGAGACGTGCAAATTTTAGTGACCTCAAAAGTACTAGATAATTTTGTTGTATATATATCATGTGATTGTCACTTAATTGTAGTTTTTGAGGCATACAGGGTGTCCTACATAACATCACTCACGATTTTTTGGAAAAGAAAGGTTTCAAACTAAGATTGACCAGTGTTTGATTAGCTATCCAATTTAGAAAATTTCTTTCTTCGAATTGTCAAGGTCACCTTCGTTCTTTTAAGCAGCACCGTATATTTTTGAGTTAATAGCATCGAAGTTCGTACCTAGACGATTCATTGACCTAGCATAGCATGACTATCGCAAGATCTCGAAGGAAAAGGAATGAAAATTGCAACGAAAAATGACAATCAGCATGAATAATTCGTAATAATACAAGTGGCGATGTATGGATGATAATACTCGTGTTTATTACTAAGACTCGAAAACAAATTAACATCGGGAACCTTGAGCAAATGTATTACTAGAAACTTATCTTAAAACTTATCTACGAACTATCGACAATTCGCAACAAAGAAGAAATATATGGCGTGGATATTATAAAATGACCATCACACTTATTTTTATTATTAGTAGGCTGGTAAAAATTATTTTAGATTTCGCAAAATTACCTTTTATATACAAAGAAATATTTGTTATTGCGTTCGTTGGCAGACAGACTGACAAGAAAAATTATAAAGTGGTAAATAATTTAGGAAAATTATTTAACGACTTGAAAATTAGCTTAGAGATTCCTTAAAATTGTATTATCTGTGACAAAGGAACTATCGAATAACTATTGATGAATAATTAACCCTTTGAACTCTACGATTTTTTAGTTAGAGACGAGTAGAAATTCAAAGATTCTACAATAGAATTGTAGAATTCTAGAATTATATCACTTCGATACTTCGCACACTGTTACATTACATTAAATTTGATATTTTAATTAATATCGATCTTCCAAATTTTATGAAACGGTGACTGAAGCTCACCTCTCAAGTGCAAAGGGCTAAATTCTATAAGATCGTTATATTATGTAATCTACGATCAACTCGTCCTGGGGCGCGCGTTCGCCAGTAACTCAGTCCTGCCACCTAGCGTCGAACTCCGGCTTCGCGGATTTACAGCGCATTGAACACACTTTCGCGGTTATCTCTGAAGCTAAAACTGCGAAACGGTCGCATACTACGATATTACCCAGGATATTGACCTTGATACCATATCTCGAGGACATGAAAATCAGTCGAGCGTTTTATCTCCGATAATCACCCAGCAAAATTTACCGAGCGAAATTAGTCACGGGGAATAGAAAATTTCTATCCCGATAAAGCATCTAAGCCCATTTCCTCATATTCCATAGAGTAATTTCATAATGGGATATCGATCGTTCGGTATCTAATACGAAATAAAGTTCTCTGCTCGAAATGATATACGAGTAATAACTGTGAGAATGAAATCCGATTATGAAGGTTAAATAATAACGCTATCCGAACGGCTTTAGAAAATGGTGAAGAAATTTTGACATTAACAGCGAACGTTAATTTAAATGCAAATGAATGGCAGTGGGCAGTGAGATAGGTGACTTGGATAAAAATAACAAATGTAAGAAAAAGGAAACGATTAATTTCCAGGTTATTGCTTCGAACAGTTTAATCCAGCGATGAAAGTCTATATCCAATGCGCCATAAATCACGGGTTCGTTAAAGATCATTCCAACGACGTTTATATCTATTCAACCTGTGAAACACGGACATATAGGAAATGCAAACAACCTTGTCGTAAAAACCGTAGAAAATAAAGCAGTCTTAAACAATTTCATCGAGGAAGGCCTATTTCGATATCACGTAATGTTACACAGCGTGTAACAGTTAGTCGATGGTCTCGGTCGAAGGTTAACACGAGTACTCGCGGGTATTAGAATTAAGAATCGGAGGAACTATCAATCATAATTATCGCTTAATACGCGTGAACGATGCGAACACGAGGAGTCCCAAACAGAATTAATTATGTAACTTAACGAAGGGAAATTATTAAACCGAGTTTAATAATTAATTCGTGTAAATTAACTAATCGTCAAAGATCGATAACGATTGTGATAGTTACACGAGAGGAAAATCGTCATAGACGACGGCCATTTTTGACACCATTTTGCATTTAAATTTGAGAGAAAACTGCAACAGATTTTCATTTATATACAGAAATAGAGAATAATTTCGGTTATCGATACGAGTACTGGTTTAAATTGACCCATTTCTGTTAATTGACTCTTAATATCCCCTTTGACACGTGACAGAAGAGGCAAAGTGACGGAAAATTTATTTGAAATTTTATAGAGATATAAAGATAGAGTGCTATGTATGGAACCAAGTATCTGCAGAAATTCTCAAAAAGAACGTTCGATTCGTGATGAATATTATACATGACATATGTATGGAAAATTATATAAAAGTTTTATAAAAATGTATAGACGGTGTTATTATTATAGAAAGTATTATAGAAACTTTGAACGCGTATTTCTCGAAATTGCATTTTCCGAAACAGAGATTCAAATCCCTGATTTCTCAAAGAGTGTTTGACAACAAATTTTGGAGAAAAACTGTTAAGGATTTTTAAAAACGATCAATCTACATTGATATGTTAAAACTAACTCGACGCTACTACGTATCAACCTAACCTATAAACACAGACTCCCGAAAGAGGGCGTGTCACTAGAGTCAATTTTCCAGAAACACAGCAATCAAATTACTTAATCCACGTTACTATACACCAACCTAACCTATAAAAATAAATTCCCAAAGGGACCGTGTCATTCGTGAGAAGCCATTTTGAGGTTAGGAATGATAACTCCGTAATACGAATTTCAAAAATACCTCGTGTATCGCGAGAAAGCGTTAATTGGACAAGAATTTCCATAAAAGTAATTTCCCAAAGGGACAGTATCATTCACAAGAACTCATGTTGAGGTTAGGAATTATCAATACCTAATACAAATTCGCCAAAAATACCTCGTGTATCGCGATAAAACGTTAATTGGACAAGAATTTCTATAAAAATAAATTCCCAAAGGGTGTCATTTGTGAGAACTCATTTTGAGGTTAGGAATGATCAACACCTAATACAAATTCCCAAAAAGCCTGGTGCATCGCGAGGAAGCGTTAATTCGACAAGAATTTCTATAAAAATAAATTCTGAAAGGGTGTCATTTGTGAGAACCCATTTTGAGGTTAGGAATGATAACTCCGTAATACAAATTGCCCAAAAAGCCTCGTGTAACATAATAAAGCGTTAATTGGACAAGAAATCGACCATTGACCGCGTGTCACCGAGCCAAATATGGAAAAGAGCAGACTCGAGGAAACCATCTAATCAATTTCTACAAAAACAAATTCCCAAAAAGAACCGTGCCATTTACGAGAACCCATTTTGAGGTTAGGAATGATCAATACCTAATACAAATTCCCAAAAAAACCTGGTGTATCGCGAGAAAGCGTTAAATGGACAAGAATTTCTATAAAAATAAATTCCCAAATGGTGTCATTCGTCAGAACCCATTTTGAGGTTAGGAATGATCAATATCTAATACAAATTTCAAAAAAAGCTTCGTGTATCGCGAGAAATCGTTAATTGGACAAGAAATCGAGCATTGACTGCGTGTCACAGAGCCAAATATGGGAAAGAGCAGAATTTTGAGGTTAGGAATGATCAATACCTAATACAAATTCCCCAAAAAAACCTGGTGTATCGCGAGGAAGCGTTAATTGGAGAAGAAATCCGGCATGACAGGGCGTCACAGGGCCGAATAGAGAAAAAAGCAGAATCGAGGAAACTGTCAATGGCGAATCGCAGTGGGTAGGTGTGAGCGGTGCACCGATGGAAGACCGCGAAGTGCCGCGGTGCGACCGCAATGCATTCGCGGCTTCGCCGGTACACCGGCAATCACAATGTCACAAATGCTAGTCGGCCGCCATGCCGTTAGGTTCACCGGAGGGCAATAACCCAGCCAGCTAAACTTATTTAGAATAGCGTATCGCCCACCAACAGCCGGCCGATCGGCTCTCGATCCAGTGTGCACGATACAACGCCGTTGCCGCAACGCGATCGGTTCGCCACTTTTTTCTCCTTTCCCTCGTGTTCCGGAGACCTTTCCGCGTCCTCCGATGCAATTCGTTCGTTCCCCGTCCCGACTCGTCATACGATGACCAATTACTTTCGCTTGCCCCCATCGATCCGTCCATCGATTCAACGATCGTCGCTTGCAACTCCTGCTTCTACCGACGTCCGCGTATATGGCCAGTCGCCCAGTGATGGATCGTGTTTTTAAAAGGTTCGACTTTGTCTATAGTTAATTCGATAAGAACCGAGCTTTCACGGTGTGCACTCGTGTACTAAGTTCATTTCGAGTGGCCATGTTGAACCAGAGCTAAAAATTTATCTACTATTCTGATACTTTTGTGATGAGGAAACGTATAGAAAATTGGAGCACGATGTTTTAATTAGGCTAAATCGGAAATTTTTTTATTTTAATTGCCTAAGATAAGATGAAACAAAGATATATGTTTTTACTCGAATTTTTATTACGGGGTATTCCTTGTAATCCAGCTTAAACCTTGGCCCTCGACGATTTTGCGGTTAAAGGAAGGTACGAGTTAAAAAATTTCCTAATATAAGGCTGATGATATTTTTTGAACACTAAATAAGAAATCGTATAATAATTAACACGTATTTAAATTTCAAAGTGCCGCCATTTTTTTAATTTTCGAAATTTCGCTGTTTTGCTTCATCATGTTATAGCTGTATATATACTAATTAAGATGTTTTTTAGTTTATTCGTTTCGGATAACCGGATGGTTCGGAATCGTGTCAGCCATTGGAGCCCATTTTCACAAACATGATTTACCTTAAGGCTGTATAATTTCCAGAATTTTCAATAATTTCATTAAAAAAAAAAAAATTGGAAATACTCTTTAGACTGCAAAACACATCATGGTTTTCTTAGAAAAAAAGCCAAGGAAGTCGATTTTTATTGACAGGATTACAAGAATACCCCTATAAGCTGCGTTAATTTTTCATTTTTATGGGCATCGGTGTTTTTCCTGTTACCATTAGGTATAGCACTATCTGTCTGTCGAACTTAATATGGGAATGGAATTAGCTAGATATGGTTCTGGGAGAATGCGAAAAGTATTTATAAAATATCACTCTTAAGAAATACTAGACACGTAAATAAAAACCCTGTAAAATTTTACAAAATTTTATTCCATTTAATTGCATTCAATTCCTTTAAAAAATGCCCAAAACCCGAGTAGATAAAAAAAAACAACCCATAGCTAAAGTGTTAAAAACAATATACAAATATTCTCCTTAATTTTGTTTATTTCACGATAATTAATATTCTCGCAATAAAATCATAATTATATTTATCTTAATTTAATATCGGAATAATAAAAGTCGCAAATAATGTCATTACTATCTAATATCAAAAATCTCTGGAATACCTTATATTTAGAGGTTAGGTAGGCAACCCGCGTCAGCAGTAGGATCCAACTGTCCCAGAACTCCTTCGCATAAGCGATCCACAGAGCGCGGCACGAAATCCGGCTGCGTTGCCTTTTTGCAAACGGCAATCCAGAGAAATAGGTTAAAAGAGAAGGTCGATAAAACGACGAGGCGATCCGGAGCGCCAACTCCCGTCGATCGCTCGGAATTCGTGAGCAATTTCCATAAAAACGCGAAACAATCGTCGCCGTGAAAAAATCCGTATCCCCTTAGATCGGGCTAGCGCGAACTGGTGTCGTCGCGAATGGCGATGCTTTTACCAACGAGATCAGATTAGCCGTCGAAACGGCTCGTTTCACACGGCGAAGCCTTTAACGCGAAATTACAGCCTGTCCCGGCGATTCCCTTTTTCCGCCCAATCATTTTCGTCGGCCGCCGATCGACCAATCCGCGGGCACGACGCGTGGACGCGAAAGAACGCCGCCAGATTGCGTCACACTCGCGAGCGAGTATCGAATGTCGATAATTCCGCGAATGATTTCGCGTCAATCATTCTAGCTTCCGGCTGGAAAGCATTGGAGGGTCGTTGATCGGTCACTTCCTGCACGGACCGCATTCCTATCCGACTCCTTTCGCCGGCTCCTATACTCCGAGTTATTAACTGCGACCGAGGGGGAGGGGTTAGGGATCGGGGAGACGGAGATCGCCGAGTTTCTCGGCTGCTAAACGAGATCTAGATTTTCCTCCGCTTGGCACAACTGTCACGTAGGAATGCCATTTCGCGGGCCCGCAGCCTTTAGATCCCCTTGATATTCTATCCCGGCGGATCGTTGGCTCGCACTCTCTTCCAAACCGCGCACACACCGCGCCCCTCTTAGCCGGTCAAACGCTCAACTGAAAATCTCGACAAAAATGTTCACACTGCCTCGCGGGGCGAGGGAGTGGGGGGAGAGGACCGTTGGCGTTGTAAATCCTAATCGAAGCACGAGAGCTGCCGATCGTTCGCGCGATGCGCGCGCATTCGTTTCCCCCTGGCGGCGACAGACAAAGCGAACGCACTCGAGCAGCGGTGACAATTTAGCGCGACTCTGTTGCGCGCGCATAGATTTATGCCGCGAACGGCGCGCGCAGCGAGATACGTCTAATTCGAGCGTAACCGAACCGCCAGGTTATATCACGGATATAATTTATTCGCGGGAATGAAGCAGGAGATCGGAGAAGATCGGAGAGGAGAGGAGAGGAGCTCGTAGAAGATATCCGGCACGTTCGGAAGAAACGACCGACGGTAAAATATTTCGCCGTCGGACGAGAAGTGAGGAAAGACCGAGGAGGAGACAGCAGGACGCTTTCGGTATGGGAAAGGAATAGCGGAAGGTTAGGAAGGAGAGCTGGCAGCGAGAGGTATACAGGACAATATTATCGCGCGATACGATCTCAGATGCCTAGCTAGGCCTCTTAGGCATGTCACATCGCAAACAGTGGACAATGAGGCTATTGTTGCTGTATAATGGTCGTTCGCGACCTTACGTGGCCTCTTCCTCTTCTTCTTCCTCTCCGTCCTGCTTCATCTCCCGGCCAGAGGGAGCCACACGCTCCTTCGTACGCCCTGCTTTCCTCGCGCGAAATAAATATCGGTACGTTGACCAATGGATGGGTGGATACCAACTGACGTGAAACGAGATCGATATACCAATGGGCGTTCTTTCAGACGATTTTACGCTGCGGGTGATTTGTATCCTTCTTGCGCCGCTTTTCGACCAAGATTTCTTTATCCTCTGGGGCCTCGGCTGCGAAACGGGTAAATGAATTCGTGCTCAAGGGAGCGAGACTCGAATACGCGTACGATTTTCAAACAGATACAGATGTAGCTTTCGCTTCAATTTCGTCTAAATTAATTTTTCTAATAAACAGACTATCTTTGTGATATTATAAAAATTACATTGGAATTTAGTTAAAGTACTAATCGAATTTTAAATTTAGAATTTTAAGTTTAGTTAATCAACTTACTACTTTTTCTTTTGTAATCCACAGACACTTTGTAATAGATGACAGTGGAATAATTTGTTTCATAAAAATGATAGAGTAATTATTAAATTGCATTGCAGCCACTTGGTAGCTGACCGCCACTACGTCTGTAATTTCTTCGCACGCTTGCACCATTAATTTCAGAGGTCAATATCTCTTGAACGAAACGTTTGCGAGTATGCTCCCACGGGAAAATAACTTTTTGCTCTCGCATCCTAACTTTATATCTTAAACCTGACCATCCAAGGGGACCCTGTTATATTTCATTTTGTGCCCACGATTTTCAATCAACTTCTATCGTGGATCATAAAATAGGTATCGCAGAATACGCCAATTTTGTATCCAAAAATCTGAGCAAATAAAAATCGATAATGACAAATGAACGGATTAAATAATTGAAAATTGCAGGTGTTTCGAAAATGCTTTATGACACACTGATTGAAAATCACAGGCTCGTATCACGGTACTAATTCTGCGGTTGTCAGGCTGTATTCATTCGTACATAACAATAAATTGACGACCTATCTCGGAGCCTGGAACAGTAAATTTTCTAAACGACAATTTTCCAGCCGCATACCATACACGATGCGACGCGAGATTCCATGCGCAAACATTTTCATTAAAGAATCACGGCGCGAGTCGCCGGTTTATTACCATCGCGAACGATCTCGTCGGTTTAGTCCAATCCTTATCGTCCCGACGGTCTTTCAGCCTCGTTACAAAGGGAATTATTTTATTCGTAGAACGACGCCGCAAGTACTATCGCAATAATGGACAGTGAACGATCAAAGTGCACGGTCGCTATGCACGCGGCATGGCACAAAGCAGCGTTGCGAGAACCCCTTGGAATTCCTCTCTGATGTCTGTCAGTCACTCTTAATTTACGGCGATAGCGGAACGCTGCAGTTAGACGGCCCAGGTAACCCTATCGAGGTGCAACGATGTCACGACTGCTTTCAGATGAAAAGCTAAGTACTTAGGGAACAGCGCGGACCGGCATTAATAATCGCCGATACGTCCGCCATTTTATTATCGGACGTAAATGCTCTGTGGTAACAATCCGTGTTAATTAACTACTCGGAAATCTGGAAATGAGAATCTTCATGATGATTTTTTTCTTTTTTTCCTTCTAAAATTTTTTTGCAGAGATAGGTTTGAAAAGGAAATTTTAGTATCAGTCATCGATCATGCCACGTACAGTACTGATCAAAAGGTTGATTCCATTGTGTGATTTATAGAAGACTAATCCATGATGGCATTTTTTTTATGGAGATGTGTTTGAAGAGGAAATTTTAGTATTAATCATTCACCATTCAATGTACAATATTGATCAAAAATTTGGTACCACTGAGTGATTTATAGAATACAAATTCATGATGGAATTTTTTTTTCTTTTTTATAGAGATGTTTGAAGAGGAAATTCTATTGCTAGTCATCGATCATTCCATGTACAGTACTGAACAAAAGTTTGGTACCATTGTCTGATTTATGGAAGACAGATTCATGATAGCACTTGTTTTTATGCAGATGTGTTTGAAGAGGAAATTATATCATAGTATTAATCATTGATTATTCAATGTGCAGTACTGATTAGAAGTTGGTACCATTGTGTGATTTATACAGGATAAATTCATGATAGCACTTGTTTTTATGGAGATATGTTTGAAGAGGAAATTATAATATTGATCATTGATCATTCAATGTACAATGCTGATCAAAAGTTTGATACCATTATATGATTTATAGAAGACTAATTTATAATGACATTTTTTTATGGAGAAGTTGTTTGAATAGGAAATTTTAGTATTAGTCATCTATTATTCCATGTACAGTAACAATCAAAAGTGTGGCACCATTATGTAATCTATGGAAGACAACGATTTACAAAAAGGAATTAAGAATTTTGTAAGAATATTCCATAAATATTTTACTCAATAACCTATTTCAGTGAGAAAAATTACTGTTGATACTTACTACTGATTATAAATTTTTGGTTGATAGTGTATTGTATGTTGATTATTTTTCGAATTTGATTTATTTATTTTTTTTGTAATAAAATTAGAATTGTATATTGTCTTGAGAAAGATGGATGAGAGATAGTTGAAATTTTGGAGTTTCCAAGAACAATACGTTAGTAATAGCAATATTAATAACACTAGAAATTGTGTAATTATTGTTATAATACTTTTCAAGAATTTATTAATGAATGAACAATGCAATATTGAGAAAATATAAATTATATATGATGAATCTATTATTTAAAAAACTCTATAATCAGAAACAAATATTTATTCAAATTAAAAGATAATAAATATCCCAGTTAACACTAGACAAACTTAACAAACGTGTCAAAATGACTTGTTTGAAATATTTCATTTCTACAATTTTTGACAAAATTTATCCTCACTTTCATTCAGGCCCAAAACATAATTGTTCATAGTTATGTTACTTCTTCGTACCACTACGTTTATTTTTACAATTATGTATAATATATGCAACTGCTCATTATAGATTGGTAGTTGTAGTGTTAACAGATACTTCGTTTCCCAAAAGATCGACACAACGGTGTATTCCATGGAATAAAAAATTGAAAGAAGAAAATCAGCCATAAATATCTGAACCCCAGGAAACTCTGCAAAATTATACATCCCTGGCAATAATTTCAAATTACCGAGATTAGCAATAAATTCGGTCTAAAGTACAAGTAGGAAAGTGGTTCTAAATTTTTAAAGATGTCCAATTAGGGACGAGGACCAGTATCGTTGTGACTCATGCACGCGTCCTTCTCCCCGTGTTATTTGCTCAGGATGATGGTTTCAGGTGGTAGCCGCAGACCCACGATGGAAGCAGGTCGACGTGGACGACTTCGACGAAGGTCACGCCTCGCTGCGTAGCTCGTTAATAATTTGCGATCGCTAATTCGCGATCATTGCCCGCACGCGATATCCTGGATCGAGCTTCACCACGGGGTAGACACGGCCGAATAGCCGGCTATCCGCTTGCTTTACCCGCTCGGTAATTGCGCGCGTGCACTTGTGTGCCAAGACGCTTAACCGAAAGTGCAACGTCTAATTTTCCACTTAACCAACCAATGCAAACTTCGGCCTGGCCAGCGGAGCCTCTGTTTGCCTGACAATTACGCGTTCAGAGGAAACGCAGGGGCTGCCGATCGTAGGATTAATTCGATTAACGAAGTGACAGCGACGGAAAGATACTGGAAACCGGTGGTATTTAGCGCTAGAACGACCCGAGCCAGACGAAATGACCGGTTTTACGCTTTTTGCTTCTATAGTTAACGAAATAGTTGTTCCATTGTGGCAGCCGAACTTGTTTCGAGCATATCTCGCAGTCGATGGAAACACCTGCTTTGGCAAAATTAATACCAGACTAATTATAAATACAGGGTAAGTCGGAATTCGTAGTACAACCATGTAAGGAGTGATTCTAGGTGAAAAAATAGATCGAAAGTGAAGAATAAAATTTTTACGTTCGAAGCTTCGTTGTCGAGAAAATTGACTTGGAATATTCGCCGAGTGTGCATGCACTTAGTTATGGCTTAAAAATGTATGTATCATTAATACACCAGCATCTATGAGGGGGTAATTCTACGTGAATAAGTCAAATCGAAAATGAAGAATAAAATTTTTACGTTCGAAGCTTCGTTGTCGAGAAAATTGACTTGGAATATTCACCGAGTGTGCATGCACTTAGTTATGGCTTCAAAATGTACGTATCATTAATATACCAGCATCTATGAGGGGGTAATTCTACGTGAATAAGTCAAATCGAAAATGAAGAATAAAATTTTTAAATTCGGAGCTTCGTTTTTGAGAAAATCGACTTTGAATATTCATCAAGTGCACCTAGCTATTGCTTATATGGATAGATTATAAATACATCGGTATCGGTGATACAATTTAGGAGGGGGTAATTCTACGTGAAAAATAGAATCGAAAATGAAGAATAAAATTTTTAAATTCGGAGCTTCGTTTTTGAGAAAATCGACTTTGAATATTCTCCAAGTGCACTTGGCTATTGCTTATATGGATAGATTATAAATACATCGGTATCGGTGATACAATTTAGGAGGGGATAATTCTACGTGAAAAATCGAATCGAAAATGAAGAATAAAATTTTTACATTCAAAGCTTCGTTTTTGAGAAAATCAACTTTGAATATTCACTGCGCACGCGTGCACTTCGCTTGGGCCCTCAGTCTAACAGCGTACGCAGTAAATATTCGAAGTCGATTTCCTCCACAACGAAGCTTCGAATGTAAAAATTTTATTCTTCATTTTCGATTTGCTTTTTCTCGTAGAACACTCCCTCACCGTTTTTGCCATCATTACTGAGACACTCTGTATGTAGAGTAAAAAATTCTTCGAAATGTTGCTTTTTACAATATTTTACATTTAAAGATCATCGAAATTGGTAAAATCCTCCGTTTTTTAAATAATTATTCAAATTTTCGAATTGGTTTCTCACAATTATTCCCTGCTCGGTTGTACTACGAATTCTAGTCCACCCTGTATAATGGACAGGATGTCCACGTTATTACTAGCTGACGATTATTACCTCTTCGGCTCAAGAAAATGATTGGGATTAGAATAAAATGAAAGTAGAAAAATTTGTATAGTTTCTTATGATCAATAGAATAACATATATTAATTTTGGATGTTTATTTTATTTTTCGAGAAATGAAAATGATCCTTAATTTTTCAGAATGGAATACTATATAGTCTCTTTTATGTAATATTTACCGGTGATTATGAAAGTAGTCTAAGTTACTTACGTTTGCTTTTGAACTATTAAAAGCTTCGAGCTTTAAATACGTTATAAATTATACAATTAACTATGACAAAGCTGCAAACTCTATCTAGCGATTCAATTTTTCGCTGTTTCGTAGAAAATAGATTTTACTATGATATAAATGAATGCAACACAGAATGATGTCTTAAACCACTTTCATAATTACTGACACGTATAAAAGTATATGTAAAAAAAAATTTATTCGTCTCCTATAAGATGACCTTCAAGGTCACCAGTTCAAACTTTAGTCCTTCATTTTACCCCCTCATAATCATTTTCTGCGAACAAAAAAGATTACTGCACACATGACTCGTTATACTTTTTAAAAATTATGCAAATTTTCGTTAAAATCAGAATTTTTGGGTTACAGAATTCCTTTAGAATTTAACTTTCGAATACTTTCGTGACCCACCGTGTATTACTTTCCACGGAGCACACCAGAGGGCTCGTAGATCGTTAATAATTAATTCAACCACTTGAATCTTGCAAGACTACTTCATAAAATTTAAGTAATTCGGGTTAAATAAATGCTGCGTTCATTCGAAACACCCTGTAGATGTTTCCAACCCACGACACGAAATTTTAGGTCATTCCTCCATTCGACGCGTGCACGAGGATGTTTAAACGGTCTGGCAGGAATCGGCAATCGGAACGGGACGCTGAACAGAATGCTGAAGCAGCGACTGAGTATTACAGCGCCTGTTACACGGTACTTTGCCACGCCAGTCTTTCCGTTTATCACAATTTAATTAAATTCGCGCCAACGCTAACGCCGCGGGAACGCGTAATCCAAAGTGCAACGTTTAATTTTCCAGTTAACCAACCAGTGTAAACTTCGGCTCGCCACTCCGTCAAGATCACCCCGCGCGCTCTTCAATATTTGTCGAGCAATCCAGCTGCACACCGACTTCGAGAAAAAGTACGCGATTATATCAAGCCTCCGCGAGTTACGTCGCCGAGGAAAAAGGAATCCTTTTTTCCTCGCAATTTATTGACCTCCTTCCACACGCGTCTTAGATTCTTCTCATATCGCGCACGAGACGCGGCGAATCCCGAGGCTTGGTAGATGGCGTCATTGAGGTACGGCACGCTTCAAGACAGAGGTCACTCTAATACGCGCGTTATTGGCGCGATATTGCGTTTGATAGAGCCACGTGAACTCTTTCATATGCCGGATCTCATATTGCTTCCAGTCTCTTGAGCTTCTTCGAATTTATAGCTTGTTTCGATCCATTCACCTTCGGGTAATGCTATGTGAATGTTTCTATTCAAACAATTTCATGGGATATTTGTAAGTATCGTAATATAGGAATTTTTTGAACATTATTTGAAAAAGAAGGTATCGTTTTTGTAAATTTTATTAGGTTAACGTTAATAATTTGCGATCGCTAATTCGCGATCATTGCCCGCACGCGATATCCTGGATCGAGCTTCACCACGGGGTAGACACGGCCGAATAGCCGGCTATCCGCTTGCTTTACCCGCTCGGTAATTGCGCGCGTGCACTTGTGTGCCAAGACGCTTAACCGAAAGTGCAACGTCTAATTTTCCACTTAACCAACCAATGCAAACTTCGGCCTGGCCAGCGGAGCCTCTGTTTGCCTGACAATTACGCGTTCAGAGGAAACGCAGGGGCTGCCGATCGTAGGATTAATTCGATTAACGAAGTGACAGCGACGGAAAGATACTGGAAACCGGTGGTATTTAGCGCTAGAACGACCCGAGCCAGACGAAATGACCGGTTTTACGCTTTTTGCTTCTATAGTTAACGAAATAGTTGTTCCATTGTGGCAGCCGAACTTGTTTCGAGCATATCTCGCAGTCGATGGAAACACCTGCTTTGGCAAAATTAATACCAGACTAATTATAAATACAGGGTAAGTCGGAATTCGTAGTACAACCATGTAAGGAGTGATTCTAGGTGAAAAAATAGATCGAAAGTGAAGAATAAAATTTTTACGTTCGAAGCTTCGTTGTCGAGAAAATTGACTTGGAATATTCACCGAGTGTGCATGCACTTAGTTATGGCTTCAAAATGTACGTATCATTAATATACCAGCATCTATGAGGGGGTAATTCTACGTGAATAAGTCAAATCGAAAATGAAGAATAAAATTTTTAAATTCGGAGCTTCGTTTTTGAGAAAATCGACTTTGAATATTCATCAAGTGCACCTAGCTATTGCTTATATGGATAGATTATAAATACATCGGTATCGGTGATACAATTTAGGAGGGGGTAATTCTACGTGAAAAATAGAATCGAAAATGAAGAATAAAATTTTTAAATTCGGAGCTTCGTTTTTGAGAAAATCGACTTTGAATATTCTCCAAGTGCACTTGGCTATTGCTTATATGGATAGATTATAAATACATCGGTATCGGTGATACAATTTAGGAGGGGATAATTCTACGTGAAAAATCGAATCGAAAATGAAGAATAAAATTTTTACATTCAAAGCTTCGTTTTTGAGAAAATCAACTTTGAATATTCACTGCGCACGCGTGCACTTCGCTTGGGCCCTCAGTCTAACAGCGTACGCAGTAAATATTCGAAGTCGATTTCCTCCACAACGAAGCTTCGAATGTAAAAATTTTATTCTTCATTTTCGATTTGCTTTTTCTCGTAGAACACTCCCTCACCGTTTTTGCCATCATTACTGAGACACTCTGTATGTAGAGTAAAAAATTCTTCGAAATGTTGCTTTTTACAATATTTTACATTTAAAGATCATCGAAATTGGTAAAATCCTCCGTTTTTTAAATAATTATTCAAATTTTCGAATTGGTTTCTCACAATTATTCCCTGCTCGGTTGTACTACGAATTCTAGTCCACCCTGTATAATGGACAGGATGTCCACGTTATTACTAGCTGACGATTATTACCTCTTCGGCTCAAGAAAATGATTGGGATTAGAATAAAATGAAAGTAGAAAAATTTGTATAGTTTCTTATGATCAATAGAATAACATATATTAATTTTGGATGTTTATTTTATTTTTCGAGAAATGAAAATGATCCTTAATTTTTCAGAATGGAATACTATATAGTCTCTTTTATGTAATATTTACCGGTGATTATGAAAGTAGTCTAAGTTACTTACGTTTGCTTTTGAACTATTAAAAGCTTCGAGCTTTAAATACGTTATAAATTATACAATTAACTATGACAAAGCTGCAAACTCTATCTAGCGATTCAATTTTTCGCTGTTTCGTAGAAAATAGATTTTACTATGATATAAATGAATGCAACACAGAATGATGTCTTAAACCACTTTCATAATTACTGACACGTATAAAAGTATATGTAAAAAAAAATTTATTCGTCTCCTATAAGATGACCTTCAAGGTCACCAGTTCAAACTTTAGTCCTTCATTTTACCCCCTCATAATCATTTTCTGCGAACAAAAAAGATTACTGCACACATGACTCGTTATACTTTTTAAAAATTATGCAAATTTTCGTTAAAATCAGAATTTTTGGGTTACAGAATTCCTTTAGAATTTAACTTTCGAATACTTTCGTGACCCACCGTGTATTACTTTCCACGGAGCACACCAGAGGGCTCGTAGATCGTTAATAATTAATTCAACCACTTGAATCTTGCAAGACTACTTCATAAAATTTAAGTAATTCGGGTTAAATAAATGCTGCGTTCATTCGAAACACCCTGTAGATGTTTCCAACCCACGACACGAAATTTTAGGTCATTCCTCCATTCGACGCGTGCACGAGGATGTTTAAACGGTCTGGCAGGAATCGGCAATCGGAACGGGACGCTGAACAGAATGCTGAAGCAGCGACTGAGTATTACAGCGCCTGTTACACGGTACTTTGCCACGCCAGTCTTTCCGTTTATCACAATTTAATTAAATTCGCGCCAACGCTAACGCCGCGGGAACGCGTAATCCAAAGTGCAACGTTTAATTTTCCAGTTAACCAACCAGTGTAAACTTCGGCTCGCCACTCCGTCAAGATCACCCCGCGCGCTCTTCAATATTTGTCGAGCAATCCAGCTGCACACCGACTTCGAGAAAAAGTACGCGATTATATCAAGCCTCCGCGAGTTACGTCGCCGAGGAAAAAGGAATCCTTTTTTCCTCGCAATTTATTGACCTCCTTCCACACGCGTCTTAGATTCTTCTCATATCGCGCACGAGACGCGGCGAATCCCGAGGCTTGGTAGATGGCGTCATTGAGGTACGGCACGCTTCAAGACAGAGGTCACTCTAATACGCGCGTTATTGGCGCGATATTGCGTTTGATAGAGCCACGTGAACTCTTTCATATGCCGGATCTCATATTGCTTCCAGTCTCTTGAGCTTCTTCGAATTTATAGCTTGTTTCGATCCATTCACCTTCGGGTAATGCTATGTGAATGTTTCTATTCAAACAATTTCATGGGATATTTGTAAGTATCGTAATATAGGAATTTTTTGAACATTATTTGAAAAAGAAGGTATCGTTTTTGTAAATTTTATTAGGTTAGAAATTAGTCAGAAAATTTGAGATATAGATATGCATTGTAAGTATTAGAGGGATTAAATCTTGGAGGCTATGAGCAATAAAATTTCACCACATGGGAATTTTGTTTTAACTTTAAATATTTCTAAGTATTATAATATTCGATTTTTTAAATATTATATAAATTAATCAGAAAATTTGAGATATAGATATGCATTATGAGCATCATAGTGATTAAATCTTGGGAGCAATCGTGAATAAAATTTCACCCTATGGGAATTTTGTTTTAACTTTAAATATTTCTAAGTATTAGAATATTCGACTTTTTAAATATTGTTTGCAAAAGAAAGTGTCGCCACTGAAAATTTTATTAGGGCAAAAATTAGTCAGAAAATTTGAAATATGGATATGCATTATGAGCATCATAGTGATTAAATCTTGGAGGCTATGAGCAATAAAATTTCACCCTATGGGAATTTTGTTTTAATTTTAAATATTTCTAAGTATTATAATATTCGATTTTTTAAATATTATTTGCAAAAGAAAGTGTCGCCACTGAAAATTTTATTAGGGCAGAAATTATTCAGAAAATTTGAAATATGGATATGCATTATGAGCATCATAGTGATTAAATCTTGGGAGCAATCGTGAATAAAATTTCACCCTATGGGAATTTTGTTTTAATTTTAAATATTCCAAAGTATTAGAATATTCGATTTTTTTAAATATTATTTGCACAAGAAAGTATCGTCCCCATCAATTTTATTGGAATAAAAATTAGTTAGAAAGTTTAAAATATACATATGCACTGTAAGCATCATAGTTTATAATTAAATCTTAGAGGCCATCATTAATAAAATTTCACCCCATGCGAATTTTATATTAATTTTAAATACTTCTAAATATTATAATACACAATTTTTTAAATATTATTTGTAAAGGAAAGTATCCTTTCTATAAATTTTATTAGGAAAATTAGTCAAGAAATTTAAGACATAGATGTGCATTGTAAGCATTATAAGAATTACATCTAGGAGACCATCATCAATAAAATTTCACCCCACAGGAATTTTATTTTAACTTTAAATATTTGTAAGTAGTATAATACTCGAATTTTTAAAATATTATTTGCAAAAAAAAGTATCGTTCCTATAAATTTTATTATAATAAAAATTAGTCAGAAAATTTGTGATACAGATGTGCATTCTAAGCATTATAGGGTCTAAATCTTGGAGGCAATAATCAATAAAATTTGATCCCATGGGAATTTTGTTAAAACTTTAAATATTTGTGAATATTATAATATTCGAAGTTTCAAAATATTATTTGTAAAGGGAAGTATCGTTCCTATAAGTTTTATTGGAATAAAAATTAGTGAGAAAATTTCAGATATAGATATGCATTCTAAGCATTATAGGAACTAAATCTTGGTGGCGACCATCAATCAAATTCCACCCCATGATAATTTTGTTCTGACCTTATTGAGACACGTAACCATTGACAATACTAATTTCCCGTGTATTTATTGACACTGTCAGGACGATCACTAAGTGGGTCACCTCTTCCACACTTTCCTTGTAAACACAGTTAGAAGAATTAGCTTGTGATATTCATGATTCCTTTTAAAGGTTAACATCCTGAACACGATACGTTCACATAACTCTAACCTTTCAAAACCTCCTATCCGTCTACATTTATCACTACTATCTGCAAACTTTACAGAGTCACATCTACCTACAAATCAGTCTCACTGTTCTCTTCGCTAGATCTCCGAGAATATGTTTTATTTTTCACAAAAATTACTATTTAAATAGCCAATGGTCACTACTTTCTTCGCATGACGAGTATACTCGTCGTGACACAAAATCCTGTCACTTCTCCATGACGAGTATACTCGTCAATCACAGCTAACTGGTTAACATAAATCCACGACCCCAAAATTAACTTAAATTAAATGAGTTTTTAGGCAGAGAAGAGTAGAAAATCAAAGATTCTCTATTAAAAAGCTGACGATACTTTTTTGAGCAGTAAATAAAGAATTATATGATAACAGAATCGTAGAATTATTTGATTTCGATACCTCGCACACTGTTACATTACATCAAATTTGATATATTAATTAATATCGGTCTTCCAAATTTTATGAAATGGTGACTGAGGGTCACCTCTCGAGTGCAAAGGGTTAACACCTTCGCCTACAATATCGTGTGAGACTCGTGCTAACAAGATCGGGTCGAACATGAGTATCACGTGTGGGAGACGTGCATCGTACCATTCATGAACCCAAGTGGCACGGTGGGACTATTTGAGTCCCACTCTATAACAACAATTGTTCCTTTATATTTTGCTACGAAAATATTAACCAAAGTTTTGAATATTGTCGAAAATATAAATAAGTATTCATACACTTCCAATCTTATAATAAAGATTGTCTATTTTTCTACATAAAAAAATTTGTTATTAGTATTTAGTGGGATTGCCTTCTGATTGTATAATTGCTTTAAATCTTCGTTGCATCGAACTTACTAGCTTTTCAGTGATAGTGTTGCGAATTTTATTCCATTTTGCTAACAGTGTATTTTTAATAAACCATATTTTTGAAGAAATACGGTGACTACGAATTTGAAAAGTAAAGGAAATAAGTAAGTACATTGTACATAATTTCTGCAACATGGTATTTCCTGATGAGTAATAATACCGTCAAAATGATGTTTCAAGAATTAACACTGATAATATCCATTAAAATTCACGAATTCGTATGTAATAATCGAAGAATCTCGAGTCCATTCTCGAATTATTATTCGTTGGGCAATAGAACAAGGTGCGACGTGGATTATAGAGTGACTAAACTATGGAGGAATGATAGCTGTCGTTGACTTTTGCCTATAAAGACGTGTTCCTATTCATACGCTATATCGCAAGATTATTTACCCATCTTCGGAACTACGAGCATTCTCAAAGATGATCCAGCCTAACCCAAACCTCCTTACGGTAATCGCGTTACAACAGCATCCACCCTATACCCGATCCCCACACATGGCAGATCGATGGTGCCCCGTTGGCCGAGGCACATTTAATGAAATTCACTCGCATCAGCGTGGCGTTACCGGCGTCGGGCTTACCGAGTTACAAAGGTAAACCGTACACGCTCTTTCTTGTCTAGCCTTATATCTCGCAGGACCCCTCTCGACGAAGGGCTTCGCAGGGCATTACTCTGGTAAGCCTGACTTGGCAAGCAGATCCCGCGGGTTACAGTTAATTGGCTTCGGCGCGTTCAGGCGAGGACGCGTGCACCTATCCTCGGTGCAACGCATGCACGCGACATCGGGATGAACCCACTCTACACTCTCCGTGTCTCTTTAACGTGCACACACCAGAGTCATTCACCAGGCAGAGGCGTGTGCACGTGTTTCGCCTCGTCTGCCTCGGTGACGGGATCAAAAGCCATCGCTGACGGTGGTCACGTTGCTAACGGACACTCTCTTTTTCAGCTCGTCGTCACACGTCGCTTCACGGCGACACGATGCGTTCTAATCGAATTATACCGCCGTGATACCCAGCCGATACTCATTCAGGGATTCGCCAGGGCCAGTCCAAGTGTTTCCGACGTGGCGACCGATTGGACCAGGCCCGTCCGGTCGTCAACGTTGCCCCGGCTGTCAGCATAGATGTCGCGATACGATCTGAGAGACTTACTCGTGTCAATCACCCTAATTAATTATCTGTTTAGCAAACCGAAAGGGCAATTTTCTCAGCGCGCCGATTATCACGCTTGTCACGGCTTATCCTTCGCTGGAGATTACGCTGGAACGATGCCGGCCCGAGCACTGGGGGCACGATCCTGCCTTAAGGAGGCGTTAATACACCAGGCTGTCGAACAAATGCCGTGGAGTACACGTCCAGGTCGAGTAACGTGCACGTGCGAAGCCTGTGAGTGTGGCAAAGTGATCGGGCTCGCGAGGGAGGGACGAGAGATCATGAGAAAATGATTGCCCCCTTTCATGCGGCAAGCTGCACACTCAGTCGTGACCCGTCATTGGGAATCAAAGGTGGGCGAGGGAAGGTCCTTCGAGAATAGCGCAGGAACAGCAATGAGTCTGCGATGTTGCTTCGTTTTAATGCGGATTTTAGCGGTCAGAGAAGAACTCGCGGATTTAGATCTAATTCCTTTCAACCGGCTTCGCAGCTGAGTAGGCATAATCTTTGCAAATTTGTTTTGAATTCTACCTAATGGCAATTGTATTCAGGGATCGTTGCTGGGTTCAAAGGATACATCAGGAACATAGTCCTAGTCACTTGATAGTAGAATTATGGACTTGTAATGCGTATTTAAATACAGCATGAACTGATGATAGTAATTGAAGTGGCGCGATGAGAATTAGTAAGTATATGGAATTATGTTTCGATGTTGGCAAAAATGACAGTTATTCTGCCAATAACGTTTAATTATTGCGTTTGCAATAATTAGAGGAAGAAGAATTTGGAAATCAAAGAACATTTAAAATTCGAGAATTGGGAACCCTGGAATCGATCATTTCGATTAGGTTGTTAGTTCTGATGATGAGGCATCGATGTAAAGTATAAAAAATTACGCTTTAACGTTGGCAAAATGACAGTTATTCTGCCAATAACGTCTAATTATTGCGTTTGCAATAATTAGAGGAAGAAAAATTTGGAAATCAAAGAACATTTAAAATTCGAGAATTGGGAACCCTGGAATCGATCATTTCGATTAGGTTGTTAGTTCTGATGATGAGGCATCGATGTGAAGTATAAAGAATTACGCTTCAACGTTGGCAAAAATGACAATAATTTTGTCAATAACGTCTAGTTGTTGCATTTATAATAATTAAAGAAAGAAAAATTTGGAAATGAATAGATATTCAAAATTCGAGAACTGGGAACTCTGGGATCAATCATTTCGATTACTTTGTTGATTCTGATAATGACGCATCAATGTGAAGTATAAAGAATTAGACTCCAACGTTGGCAAAAATGACAGTTATTCTGCCAATAACGAAAGAAGAATTTGGAAATGAATGGATATTCGAAATTCGAGAAATGGGAACTCTGGGATTAATCATTTCGATTGGTTCGTTAGGTCTGATGATAAGTGCTTGTCGAAGTGTACGAGGCATCGATGGGAAGTATCAATTAAACACACGATTAATCAACAGATTAATCCATCACTCGCGATCCTTTATTGTTCACCAGAGATATATTACTTGAACTCAGTTGAGTGGGAATTTATTCAGAAGTGTTTTAGAGAGGTAAGCAGAGAAACACTGTAATTATCATTCATCTCTTGTCAGGTTAGATCGTTTCCCTAACTTATTAGCTTCTTTTCCTGAATTTTATGAAAATAATTGTTCCATAATCCTCAGATTTAAATTACGAAAAGGTACTAATCGCAGGTATTGACATTAGAGTAAATGTCATTGCCAATTATTTCAATTTTATTCCAAATGCCAGTTATTCTATTTTTAATCACTCTCTTTCTTCTTCCCCATACTATTTGATGTCTAACAGTTTGTTAACCAAACCAACTGGAAGCATAAGTTATGCGAATATTGTCATCACTGCTGGTATCTTATTCCTGAGCTACTCGTCATTAGCGAAATACCTCGAATAGTTGTCATTTGCTCGAACATCCATAATATATTTCAGACAATGCAGGCTTTGGTATTGCCAATAGCATATGCACACGAGATCATGCGATTCTGTTATTAGTTCAACGATCTTCGCCTGACAGAATAGATCAGAGTTATCTGACGCGTGTCAAACTTTGTACGTTATTGCTGGTTGTTTACACGGATTTCTATATCATTAGACAGATAAGACATGTCTTACATTGCTCATAGCAGACTATCTCTTCGAAAACCAATACATCCTTTCCCACATCGATCAATATATCAATCCATCACAGCCTCCCTCACACCGGAGCCTTCGAACAGATCAACAACCGATCGTCACAAAGCCCTCAAACCTCGATAAGAACATCTCGCGATTCAAATACCAAAATAATAACGGTGAATACCATCGAGGCACACCAAGTCCAAGTCCACATAGTACTCCTCGCGATGCAAAAACGCTCTGTCACCAAAAGCGGACCTATTGAATGCTCGTGCCCACTTACGAGTCAGCGAGTCTCCAAATCACCGATAGACGCGGTCCTTACGAGCCGAATAAAGTACCCAATGACCCAAAACGTTCTGGTTCGTGGACGAAACGAAGCTCGACGTGGAATAATCCTCGGCTGTGCTGACTCGAGTAAAATTCACGCACCCCCGTAGCTAGGGTTGCGTTCCCCTGCGCAAAGGCTAGACCCTAGGAGCCGCGTCACGTTCTCACGTACACACGCGTGCATTCCGGTATATACGCTCGCCTGGAAACAATATCGCCGTTTTACTGTTATTGCCCAGTGGCTGGCTCGCATCGGTGCCCTGGTCCACCGTCTAGAACGCAGAACGCGCCGCCGGTGCCCCGTTACACCCTCGCGAGCCGACCATGCCTACTCGCCTCACCTTTTCTTTTTCCTTCCATCCACCCAAATGCTTCCTACCTTCCGCGGAATAATTCTCAATGATACGCCTAGACGATACGGAGTGTTACGGTTATCGTTCCGCGCTGTGAAATATCGCCGAGACGGGAACCATGCTGGGCGCTAACCCCCTCGATGATGCTGGTGCTTCTTTCATGGTAAATCGACCGGTAGACTCGATTCCGTTACCAACCGCGAAATTGTTTCTGCTCGAACTAACGTCTGGCTAGTGGAGATGTTTGGAGACGATGAGTTTCGAATTGAAGAAGCATTTTTTCCAACGTTTCGTAAATGGAAAAGGTGAGTTGTGGATGTTATTCGGGGAATGAGATGATGATTCGAGCGTGGATGAAATAGGAGTATGGATTGGTTAGAGGCTCTTTGCTTGGTACGATGATTGGACTGGTTTACATTGGTATTATGGTAGCTGTAGTTTAGGTGCTAATGTCCAAAATGAAAATATGTAGCAATTTCTAGTGATAGAGAAACAATTAATTTTAAATTAAAAACAAATACAGATATATAGAATATTTGATGATGTTAATACTAAACGTTCTACTGGATTAAGTATCCTTGATTTAATGATTGATAATAATTAGATCTAATGATAATAGTTCGATCTAAGCAAATAATATGAAAAAATAATGGAAGTTATGGAAATTTCTTCAAATTACAAGAATTACAGGAATAACACTGTGATTTTAAAAATTATTTCGGATCTAATTGGAGTTCTATTATCATCAGCAACAGCAGGTTTAATTATACTTATTATTGTAAAATTAAAAATTAATCAAATATTTTTAAAAAGGTGGTGAATATCATGTTAAATCGATTCGGAGGAAAAGACAAAAATATGAATAATAATCAAGACAAACCTGAATTAACCTTTTTAAGAGGTAAAAGTACACATGCTTCTACTTTAAATTACTTATAATTACTTATAATAGCTTATAAATGAAACTATGAGACACATATTTGTATAATATTTATAATACTTGTAAAGATTATTTTCGTAAATTATAAACCTAATGTTAATGAGTGTGCGTTTAACACTAGATTCGTGTCAATTTGATACATGAACGAAATCAGGCATTTTCTCTAAAAAACAACTGAAAATGTAACATACACTATTATGTACCATTAACTTATAAATGAAATTAGGAGACATATGTTTGATATAACCACACTCAAGTGACCACATTCAAGATTTCTGTTAATATTTCCATAGAAAATATAAATAAACAATTGATTTTTAACAAAACTTGTTCGAAGAATACGTATGCATTTTTTTATTGACATTTTTTGTAATAAACAAAGTCCTATAAAATTTGTGTTACAAATGATTACTGTACGAGTACTTTTCATACCCACTGTATATAAAATTTATAACGTTTGTAGAAATTATTTTTATTCAACTGTAAACGATTATTGCAATTTTTGATAAATCATAAACTCAGTGTTAATACTAATACCACTCATAGGAATGTAATTCCATGTCAGACTCGAAACCCCGGTTGAACTTAACAAATATCTTAGACAAATATTCCACGACCTCTAAACTAATTTCCAACATCAATTCACCTCCCTCGTTCAACCGCGCCCCGCCAACCCTCTATTTACAAAGCCCAATCAAGTTCTCTACCCTAACGTCAAAATTACATTCGTTAAACCTCTACTTTTTGTACTCGTCTCACAAACCTCACACCGAAACAGCCCCGATATAACAGGTAACAAAATCACTCTCGAGTATCCCACAAAATCACCCCTAGTCTGAGAATGGAGGAGAGTTGAGGATAGAAAAGAGTTGAGAATCGAGTGGAAAATCGAGTGTCAGAAGAGATTTGAGTTGAGACGTGTGAGAAACTTGGCGCAATATTTTAATTAAATAAAACCTGTTTTGTTGCAAAAAGGGAGTTAGGGTTTATTAAACGCTTAGATCTCGGTCGTTTCCTCCGGAAACGTTCTTTCCAGACGACTCGCCAATTTTTTATCGCCAATATTTTTCGCATCTACTTGCGAAAAATCGATGGATCGCGGTGGTTAACAGTTTCACTACCACGTTGGTCATATATGACCAGCCACGGTTTCCCCTGTGACGTCAGGGTGGTCATTGGTGACCAGAGCGCTTCAACTACTTACAATTGTAGGGTACCAAAAGAAATCGCGAATCGGCTATTGCCAACAA
>NW_016909682.1:147546-196032 GCF_001483705.2 Eufriesea mexicana
GCGTCGCCCATATTTGGGTGACGGTGCCCCCACGGAAGCATACCCGTCACCCAGATATGGGTGGCGCAGCGACGAACGTGTTAAATGGCAACTGAGAGTCGCCTCTCGAGTGCAAAGGGTTAATACGTAGAATTATTTTACTTCGATACTCCACGCATCTTTAGGTAATTCTAAATTTGATATATTAATTAACATCTATCTTCAGAATCCGATTAAATGGCAACTGAGAGACGTCTCTCGAGTGCAAACGGTTAACCCCATCACCTACAATATCGTGTGAGACTCGTGGTAAGGGAATCGGGTCGAACATGAATATGACGGGTGAGAGACGTGATTTGTAGATAGGGTCCAACGTAAGCATAACTGGTCAGGCTCGTGAATTTTCACCAATGTCAGTGTGTCAGTTGCGTATTATTCGACATGTTCAGTGCGTCACGTGTGTTTTCGTTATCTTGGTGTCCTTTAATCAGTGTATCAGTTGCGTATTATTCGACATGTTCAGTGCGTCACGTGTGTTTTCGTTATCTTGGTGTCCTTTCTCTAAATTAAATCACTTTACGAATTTTGAGTTTGTGTTATTGCGCTTTTATTCTTTCGTGAATTTTCGTTGTCTCAAGACAGTTTCTCAGTTTTGTCATCCTACATTATTCACATTTCATCCACCACTAACGCAACTCTCGCGTTCTCAGCCACCGCGTTATTACCCCCATTTACGAAGACAATTAACAAAAGCCGGCTCGAACTGAGGTAATTATTACGACAATCAGCCAGGAGGAACCGGGCCCAAGGAAGCAACGAAAATAGCACGGCGAAGAACCGGCTCGCGAAGCGTAAACGGGATAACATTTATCTAGTCGAAGAGGGTAAACAACGCGTGAACCTTTCAAGATGAATAAGTGGCTGCGGCGGTGCACGAACGCTGTTGTATTGATCACTTGGATAGAAACTGGGTTAACATGGCCCGTCCACCCTCTTCTATCCTCTTACCATCCCACTTACCACCAATCCGGCCATCTCGCAGTACAAATCCAAGCAACTGCCTAGCCTCTACGCGGTGCGAATCGAAACTTAAACACGTTACAACCGACTAGGGTTTCGACATCTTCGATTAAACCTATCGAGAGGTCGAACGTAATAATTTTCTCGTTAACTTCCCGTCGCTTGCCGACCTTCCGCCATGTTCCCCGGGCTTCCCGTCGCAACTTGGCCCAGGCATTGCGTTTCTCATCGTTTCGGTTAACGCGCTAACTCTTAATGGCGGCGCCACTGCGCACAGATGGCGCATCGATCACCTCGAGTCGCGCCGCGATCTCCATTCGAGTTAGGTTCATCGTCGCGCAGTGTTTATGAGATCGAGTTCGATTGATCGAGTTTGGATAAAGATAGAATCGCTTGTGGGGTTGATTTCCCGGTTTCCTTGATTTCGGGGTCCGTTGGGTTGGTATTTGGTTCGGTATTCGCATTGAAATGGGGTTTAACACGTTAACACGTCAGACGACACGCCAATTTTACGTGCAGGTCCATTCATGCTACAGCCCTACAGTCATGCGGGCCCTTCCGGCTCATATAGACCAGCGAGGCCTGAATGAAAAGCCTAGCCCTAGGTCCCTAGGGACTTTTCGTTCCTGTTATCGCCGTATGAGTATGTCTTTGCGTACTTGTGGGACTGAACGTTTAATTTAGGCAACATTGATTTTTGTTTAGTCGATGCTTTAACCCTTAGGGGACGAGTGTCGCATATATGCATTCGACGGAAACCATCAGTTTAGCCGAGGAACTCATATACGCGTTCGGAGAGAACAGATAGGATCCCTAAGAAATCTTTAGGATATACGTCAGGGACCGCACGTTTTGATAAGATAGTATCTAAGATTCATAATAGATGGCGCGTGAAAAACGAGAAAACTCGTGAGGGGTCCTTAACTGTGTGAGTCCCAAGCAGCGCGATCGCGCTGTTCAGATTTCATGTCGAGAAGACCCAGCTCATTTCGTGCGTTCTCGACAGCTGATAGTGCGTCACCGACTGTCGAAGTCGAATCGCTATCGCACCATTTGGCCATTCATCGACATAATATAAACGAAGCGCTATCGCGCCGCTTGGGATAGCTCGACATAAAATAGAAGCGCTATCGCGTTGCTTGGGTCTTCTCGTACTTAGAGGCAGCGTTGTTTGGGATTCCTCGACAGTGTTTTTCCAAAACCCTCTGGGACTCAAACGGTTAACCCTTTGCGGTCGAGCGCCGCATAAATGCGTTCGACGGAAACAACTGATGAGCCGAGGGACTCAGTGCGTTTCACGCAAACGCGTTGCTACGGCCCAAAAAAAAGTATATGCGTCCATTGTTGTGGCCCTAGGACTGCACGTCCCAAGTGGTGGACTGTTTTATATCCTTATTGCCAGAGTCGCTATAAATGAAAATCGCGTTTAAGTAGAAACGAGCGCTGATAGTTTTGAATGACTATTTTAGCACTGCTCGGTCCCACGGTACGGTTTACTCAAAAACGATCCGTCTAAAAAGAGTGAAGGAGAAGGATATAATACTTAAAACATTAATGCAAGTTGTTAAAAGTTGTAAAATTGTAAAATTTAAAAAATCACTCAAATTTAGTTTGTCACGGTATTAATATTCCTCAATGTAATTTATATATAATGTACATATAAAGAATGAAATTAGAAAGACTCCAGAATAATCGAAAGAAGGCCGGTTTTATACAATATTTTCCACTTTTCGATCGAATAATAATAAGCTTCCCTGGCAACAAACCTAACCTCGTCATACCGTGTACACATCCACTAAGGTAAGGTCACTTGCTTCATAAATCTATTACAGCGAACAGCGAAGTATTTGGAACGAGTTCTAGTAATAATCGATACCGTGTCCATTATCGCAATATCGCAAGATGTCTTGCATACCGTGAAGCTCCTGATAACAGTACCTTAATGGTATTACATACGGAACAGCAACGAAGATCGATACGCCACCCATAAAATGAAAAACATAGAAATATCGAGAAAATCTGAAGAATTTGAAGAAACTGTAAATTAAAAAAATATTTTAACTAAAAAAAAATACAACAATTATAAAAAAGGAAACAAGGGATGGTTTCCAAATGTTCTCCAAACTAGAGTGACCACCATATTGAATTTAAGATGAAGAAACGCGGATGAGAAACGAAAATATGGAAAGAAGGAGTATATAATAAACAATTAAAAATAAATTATTAGATTATAGATTATAATTATTATATTATTATATTATATTATTATATTATATTACTATTATATTATATTATTACATATTATAGAAAATAACAACTAATTTTCCGAATTAATTTAAGTTCTTAATTTTCTGAACCCTTTGCACTCAGTTGTCGCCGCTGTAGCGACATTGTAAGACAGCCTTTAACTTCACGAAATCTAAAACCAATTTTACATTTCTGTACCTTTAAAAATTAAAATATTCACCACTTTCCCATGATGCCCCAACTGTTATACTGCACGTAAAATTGTGTTGAAATTGTTAAAATTGTGTTAAAATTATTATAATATTCTATATATAATCTAAAAATGTAGCAAAATAGCTATGAAAAAGGAGCTAGTATAGTGCTGGAATAGCTAGTAAGTCATATTAAGAATTCTTCGAAGTGCGAAATGTCAAAAAATATATGCAACATCGACGAAGATGGTAAAATTATTTTCCGCTATATCCGAAGCAGCTTTCGCTGTGAAAATTAGAAAAATTCGGCCTCAGAGGGTTAAAACGTGCAAAACGTATTTTGATAAGCGAGAAACACCCTTAATCGCCGCGACGACAATAGCGATCACGCGGAGATTGAAATAAAAAGCTCGTTCGATGCTTTCTGAATAAATTAAGCCGGCGCGACGGGGAAAAATCAAGCCGTGGGCAATAACGAAACGCTCGTTGTTCAGCCGTTCCGCCATTGTTCGAGAAACAAAAATCGTTCCGCGCTTATCGCGTATATAAAACGCAACGAAATGCATTTTCATTTTCCGGATCGGAGAAATCCATCGTCGGGCCGGCAGAGGAAAAACTGGTACGCCGGTGAATTGACAATTAAAGTCGCACGGCAACGAAACAAAACCGATCCTCCATGACGGAAAATGCGGGATCGGAAACAGCAATGGAACAGAGAGGGAAAGAAGGATTGAGAGAGAGAGATGCAGAGAGATGCTGATAGATACTGAAAAAGAGAACGAGAGAGAGAGAGAGAGAGAGAGAGAGAGAGAGAAAGAGAGAGAGAGAAAGAGAGAGAAATAGGCAGAATGAAACAGACAGATAAATAGATAAAGAGATGAATATGTAGATAGATGAGCAAATAAATATCTAGATAGCTAGCTAGATAGATAGATAGATAGGAAGATAAGAAAATAGATGAATAGATAGCTAACTATCTATCAGATAGATAAATAGATAAACAAAAAGTTAAATAGCTAGATAACTACATATATAGATAGATAAATAGCCAGCTATCTATCAGATAGATAAATAGATAAATAGGAAGTTAAATAGCTAGATAACTAGATATATAGATAGATAAATAGCCAGCTATCTATCAGATAGATAAATAGATAAATAGGAAGTTAAACAGCTAGATAACTAGATATATAGATAGATAAATAGATAGATAGATAGATAGATAGATAGATAGATACATAGAAAGCTAGCTGGATAGATAGAAAGATAGACAGAAAGCTAGCAGAATAGATAAATAGATAAACAGGCAAGTAGGAAGTTAAATAGCCAGATAATTAGATAGATAGGTAGATAATTAGATAGATAGGTAGATAATTAGATAGATAGCTAGATAATTAGATAGATAGCTAAATAAGTAGATAGATAGATAAAGCAATAGATTGATAGACAGATAGTCGTGTAGAGTTGTAAGCAATCCCGCTCTATTTATAAAAAAGAAAAAAAATAGATAACTAGTTAGATAGATAGATGGCTAGGCAGATACGTAGCGGTCATCGTCCTAACCTTCCCCGAGATGGCGAGAATGGAATCAAGAATGGAATCAAAGATTCGAAGCTTCTCCCAAGTGCCTCGGTTTCCTATACACACAAATTCCAGACCTGCCAATAGTATCCCCGTCTAATTGGAAGTACGGACCTGCTACCTAACCTCTCACTCATGAGTCCCCATCAGGCAGGCCCCAGAACGAAACGCGTCCCTTTCTCTCTCTTCCATCAACCCCAAGCACCTAACGAAACAACAGACACTACCTGGCAACATTGCCTAGACGCACTAGCAAATTTCAAGTAAGGAGCACCCCTGCAGATAGATAAATAGCCAGATAAATACAGATAAAGAGATACCGAGACCCCTGCACAGAGAGACGCGAAAAAAGGACGACGAGAACAAAGGGACAAAAGAAAATGGAGACCAAAGGGGAGAAAATTGCAGCTGACGCGATTGTCGCGACGTCCACAGACGATAACACCCCGCGCTCTCTCGCCCCCTGGTAGGACGCGATCGAGAAAATTAGGTGGTCAATTCCCTCGACTCTATTTATCATGGCGGTCAGCAATTTCGATAACGACATCGATAACGCAATCATAAAATTGCGGTGGCCGTGAACGGGCGCGAACGCGTGTAGCAACGAATTATCGCGCATTATCGCGCCTGTCCCCCGTTCACTTCGCGAAGCCCCATAACTTCGCTAAGTAATTATTTAACCGACGCGTCTCGAATTGTAAACCGCGGGGGCTGCGAATTAATCGGATTTCGCGTCGGCCATTTGTCTACGACCGCTGCAAAAATATCCATCGATCCCGGAACTGCCGCGATCGATAGCCATTTTCAGAGGGCCTGTCGAGCCTCCCCTCTTGGACCGCAAATGGCAGAGACGTTAGGTCAGGATGCGAGAGTAGTCACTGAGTTCGGAAAATCATCGTCCAAGTTCCTGTGTCCCTGACCATTTCGGTTAGGATCATAACAGCACGACTGGGACTCTTAAGATAGCTATTCCGGGGTAGCTGTAGCCCTAAAAGTACGGTCTTTGCTTGTTTTCATACCTAGCAGTCAGCATCCGAGTCTCATCGTATCAATTTGCGGATATGGTATTCCTTAGACTATCTCTTATCTATCTAATTCTCTTATTATTATCAAAATTGACGCTTTGTAGGTTTGTACATTTAATCATCGAATTTAAGAAAATGTGTCATTATAAGAGACATTTAGAGACTAGAGGTGCTCAGTAGAGACATTTATGTAGGATATCGTGATTGACTGAAGATAGTGTTGTTGGCTTCTTAATAGAATAAAATAACTCTCTGTCACTCTCGACCACTCTCTAATTAACAATAATAAAGCTTTAATCATAAATATCTCAGAAACTACTGAGTAGTTGCCCTTACAATGGGACATTTCTTGGACTGGGTGACTAAATCTACAAACCTGCAAAGTTTCAACTAAATCAATGACCCCAGGGACTTGAACTCTGCTTGTTAGAGCAGATCGCTGTCAAAGGGTTAAATAAAAATAACGCTAAATAGGCCTTTGTTCGAATGAATTTGAAAGATATCACAGCTCTGGAAGCCTATTTCATATATCACAGTCCAGCAGTCACCTTAATGTTTCTTATTCCTACCTGAGATGCACCTACGAGACAAATGGGCGAAGTTAAAATGATAACCAAAGTTCCTCGAAATACCTAATGATGATACGACTTTCAGACATGCATATCAACGTAGAAATATATTACAAGGTAGCATCGCGAATTTTCCACCATGTACATGTAGCTTTACGAAGGAGCAAAGCCCGGGTCAACAACCAAAGTTCCTCGAAATACCTAATGATGGTACGACGTTCAGACATGCATATCAACGTAGAAATATATTACAAGGTAGCATTGCGAATTTTCCACCATGTACAGGTAGCTTTACGAAGGAGCAAAGCCCGGGTCAATTGGGAAAGACCCTAGGCAAGGCGTTGGACCCTTAATGTGACCATATTTGGCATCAGAAAACGTGTGCATAATGGGAAAGATATATAAAGAAGGTGAGAGTGGTCGGAGGACAATTTTTGTAGACAGTTTTAGTTATTGCAAACTGAGTTGTTATTGACTTGTGAAGTTGAACGCTATATTAAGTTGAAAATCGACCTAGATCTATGTAGAGAGATAATTCGTACGTTTAACCATCATTCTCACAAAATTATAATTTATTAATAAATTACCACCATGTCAATCCCTATATTATCAAAGTAGCCAGGTCTCTTAATTAAAAACAATGCTAAATAGGCCTTCATTCGAACGAATCTGACAGATATTACAGCTCTGTGAGCCTATTTGACATGTCACAGATCAGCAATCACCATAATATTTCTTATTCCTACCATGAGATGCACCTACGAGTCAAATTGACGAAGTTAAGATAACAACCAACGTTTCTCGAAATACCTAATGATGATACGAGTCTCAGACATGCATATCAACGAAGAAATATACTATACTCTGTCAAAGTATCATGATCAAGCGACACGAGCAAGCCTGACATCGATGACAGGACCAGGTCAATGGGACCAAATTACGAGTAAGCCCACCATTCAACGATCATCGTCATCGTCACTTCAGCTAAGCTCCCGTGTCAGGAATAATATCGCAACCATAAATCGAAGTGGAACGATCTCGAGACTCGTCAGCCATCGACGCCCGGCATTTTGGTTCCTCGAACGGGATTCGGTACTCGTAGAGCAGACAGGAGATATTTAGCGGATCCTGCGGAAAGAGATTTCGAAGCCCCTTAAACTATCGTTACGCGCCGACAGTTTGCCGGGATCCGTAATAAAGAGAGAGGAATAACGAGGAGAGGAGAGTTACGAGGGGAGCGAGCAGGCAGCTACGTAAATTCGCATTACCGGGGATCCCATTGCGCAAAATTGCCTGGTCGTAAAAGCGCGAAAGCCGTGTCAACCGTCGAGATATGGAATCCCAGCGGGCCCTGGTAATATCGGTATCGCGGGGAATCGAATATACGATGTCTGGCGGATCTCCTTTCGTAAATAGAAGCCCCGCGATGGAAAACGTCCTACCGTTTGCCACGTCTTTCCGCTCAGCCACGCGCGCCGATCCCTCCAAGCTTGTTCATGGCTAGCTCCAGCACGGACGGCGTAAAGCTTCCGCGCAGATCCCAGAAAAAGAAGGATGGAAACCGTTTCCGGTTCTCGACTCGAGTCTCTAGTTACTTTGCTGTCGAAGCTGCTAATCGCCACGGCGATTAGAAAAATTGCAGCGAAATTATGATTAGCGTGGGAGCTAAAGTCTCTGTGAACAAACTGATCTCGTCTTTGGTACTGAGATTTTGATCAGTGAAGAACTTTTTACGATCAAATTGACGTAGGATTGTAGGATTAGAGCAAGACCAACTGGTCTCGTATTCATTCCATGGTATTTTTTGTCTGGTACTATTTCTCGAGCAAAATATGGTATACGAGCAACTCTTCTCTTTGGATAGGTCCGAGCTTTCAATAACAATTGTGATCAGATGCCAAGGGAGCAAAAGTCCTCAGAGATAAGGTGGATTTGATACACAGTGTCACTCTGATCGAGGATGGAAATTTGTATTTAAATCCAATTTCTTATGATACTATTAGCGCAAGCAAGCCTGTTAGAGTACAACCAAGAGAGCATCTTCTAAACAATGCAAAATTCACAGACACATATTTTTCATGAAATAGATTAGAACTTCTAATCGGAATTGTGAATAAAGCAGAAATTAGAACGAAGTTATGTATCGATCAGATGCCAAGGTAGCAAGAGTTCTCATAGACAAGCTGATTCTGATATATACTATCATTTTGATCGAGGGTATCGGTATATATCTAAACCCAATTTCTTATGATCCTATTAGCACGAGCAAACCTATTAGAATACAACCAATAGACCATTTTCTAAACTATGCATGATTCACAGACACATATTTCTCATTAAGTAAATTGGAACTTGCAGTCATAATTGTGATTAAGGTAGATATTAGAACGAAGTTATGTATCGATCAGATGCCAAGGGAGCAAAAGTCCTCATAGACAAGCTAATTTTGACACACACTGTCATTCTGATCAAGGAAGGAAACATATATCTGAACCCAATTTCTTATAATCCTATTAGCAAAAGCCAGCCTATTAGAATATAACCAATAAACTGCCTTCTAATATATCATCCTCTAACCTAAACTCGAAGCTTTCAACTGCAACAGCAATTGTAGAAAAAATTGCAGTGCCACATGTAGCACAAATGAGTCATAACGCGTGAGCAGACCAAGAGTGCTCATAGACACTCGGTCTAAACACAAGCCAGGCTTCTGATCAATAAGAAAAATACACGTGTCCCATTTCCTGTCATCGTATCGGTAAAAGTGTGTCGTATTCCTATCGTATTCCTCCACGGGTCATCTTCTAACCGACATACAGTTCATGCACACTCCCGCCTAGCCTACCTACCCAACAGAAGGTGACGCTGAATCAACGTACAAGCCATTCCCGATAACGTCTAACGCGCCGACCACGAACCAGGTGCAAACCGACTGTGGCAAATGGTCGAGGGAGTGGAAGAAGATCGGTGGAAGTGAAATGTAAATCGCGGGTGCCTCCATCTCGACGTGAACGCGAAAGAGTAGGTGAGAGAGACGCGTCGCGGCGCAAGTGGCAATTAGGGAAACGGCGGGAAGAAGGATCGCGCGAGGCCGATTAAAAGGAAACTTTATTTCGCGTTAGGATTTAAAAGGCACGTAGAGTTTGGTCAAGATTTCATATCTCGAGCTTTCCACTTTTATTATGTAGATGAGGCGCGCCGGCCGCGCCTTTATTCCGTGCTATCGTGCCATTTAGCTTCGAGGGCCCTGTGACTCGGATATGTGTCTGCCAGGTTGGACGAAAACCGGGGGGCAGGGGAGAAAGGAAACGGAGAAGGAGACAAATAAAGGGAGAAAAACAGAGGACGATAAGAGGGGGCGGGGAAGGGTGACGGGACAGACCGAGATAGAGATAGATAATCTAATTTGCAATCCAGTTCTCGGATCACGCGCGGCGAACGCGGAATTAATGCCGTCGAGCTGATCCAATTTAAAATTCATTATCCGTCGATAAAGCTTGAAACCATTATTTCATTTGCGCAAGATTAACGGGCCCACTCAGCTGGACAAATACACCGATCGATGAGATTACGAGTGCGCATTCCAGGATCTAATAAATTAGCGATGCTACCCGTCCGCCCGTGTAACTCCATTTTCGAGCACCGTGCCACGGTATCACGGTCACCATTTTGCGTTTTACGATACCGTTCATTCGCTATAAATTACACAGGATAGCCAACCTCTACTCGCGCTTAGGACAGAACGTTTCTCGTTGCTTCCCGCGTTATGCTAGGCACTCCGCGTGTCAGTTTGAGCTAACTAGCATCACTGTGCGTTTTTCTCTTTCATTTTCTTTCTACATTCTTTCTCCACTTTAAATCTCGGTTGGAGGCAAGTGTATCTTACGAATGAGATGGCTAACTAGAAGATCTTTCATATTTTTAGATCAAATCCATTTGTGGAGACATGGAAAGATCCAGAGTGTACGATGGCCTGTCAAAAATCGCGCAGAGGGAAGTACGTGTTTACGTGCAACATTTGCTAACCACCATTGAACAATCGTATACCTCTTGTTGTACACCTTTTATATACTCGTTGTATACCTCTTAGAATCCATATGACTTCGTGAAAATCCCGAGATCATCCACGAAGGACCTAACTCCTGTCAAGACACTTCTCTGGTTGTCACACGAACGAGAGAAACTGCGCGACATCGAAATCTCCACGAGTCATCCCTGTGGACGTTTTATGGGGTTATAGAGGCAGGGTTCTTTGGTTAGGGGCTGAAGAACGAGGGGGTGGCTCCGTCGCGAGGAGTTATTGATTCCCTCGGCTTGGGCCGCGGCTCGGTGGAAGAAGAGATGAGAAATGAGGCGTACGCGAGCAAGCGTGAGTTCGTCTCGCTCGTCCCTTGTCTACCATCGCTTTTCCGGAGAGAATATCGGGGGTGGAGAGAGAGAGACAGAGGTAGAGAGAGGATTCGAGGAATACGTTTTCGAAATTGCCGCGCGATTTCGTCACAGAGGTGGAAGCTATCGAGAGCAGCCCCGATTCCGGAACGCGATTATACGTCGCGACACTGTTCCAGGATAATTCTTCGAAGATTTTCCATTGGATCTAAAAATTATTCTCCTCTTGGGCGAACTGAAAAGATTTTCATGGAGGAGGAATGTTGAGATGCTACTCGAGGTTTGAAATCTCGATGACCTGTTTCAAATGATATGGAACATTGTGAGAAGAGAGAAATAGTTCTCCTTTTGGTTTTATTTCTGTTTTATGAAATTTGGAAGGGAGTTTTGAACGTATTTTCTTGGATTTACAGTGAGTTATTTAGTTTGGTTAGAAATTGTGCGGGGATCGATGCACATGTGAATGGATCTTAAATTTGAGAAAGCAGAATTGGATCGATTAGTTCAAATAGCAGTGAATCGAAGAAATTTATTCCAGTTTCTTCCAAGCACTGCAAAGGAATCGAAAACACGTGTAATTTAAATTACAAAACAATTTTCAAAATTTTAAAAATAATATTGCAAAATTACGAAATAAGTTAAAAAATTCGCATCATTGAATCATAACTGGCTAAGCTAATTAAGAACATGGTCGCCATTGAAACATTTATCTCAATAGAGCATGATCGCTGAAACCCAACAATTTAAGTAGCTGTAAAAATTTAAAAAATAGTATTGCAATTAGAAATAATTACAAAAATTCACATCACCGAGTCAAGGAAGCTGTGGCCAAGTTAATTATTAACATGATCGTCAATAAAACATTTACCTTAATAAAACATAATCGCTGAAACCCAACGCTCTAAATAGTTGTCAAAATTTTAAAAATAGTATTGCAATTAGAAATAATTACAAAAATTCACATCATCGAGGCTAGGAAGTTATTGGCCAAGCTAGTTATGAACATGATCGCCAGTGACACATTTACCTCGACAGTGCATGATCGCTGAAACCCAACACCCTAAATAGCTTTCAATGTTTAAAAAATAATATTGCAGTGAAAAATAATTAAAAAAATTGGTAGAATCGAATCGAGTAACCTATTGTGATCAGGTTAATGAAGAAAGTACTCGAAAAAATCCAATACCCTACAAATCCTGCATACTCTCACCCCAAATCCCAGTGTAAAATCTGAGAGTGAAAAGAACGCCTCTGCGGACCTAAAAATCTATGCTCGATCTATCCTCGACGAACAGCTATACTCAGAGCGACGCGGCAATTCCGCTAAACAGGATAAAAATTCGCTCCATCGAATGAAGAAAACTATTCGCCAGGTCGGCTATAGACATGATTGCCAGTAGAACATTTACCCCAGCGGAACGTCGGCCACCGGCATGGAATAACGTTGGAAAAAGAGACACAGAAGGGGTTCAGGGTAGCCGAGCACGGGGCTATACGAAGGAGCATAGAAAGCGAAGGAAACCGAGGAAGGGAAGAACGTGGCGCAATTTTAGCCTTTTACCCTTTTATGAATTCTAGAACTACCCCGACGGGACTGCTCCGGGTTATGCGGTTATGCAAAAGCTGAGTCAAGCGCGATCGGAATTACGCTTGGCGGCGGGCAGCGATAAAGGTATACAGAAATTGCAGTTTCTAAAAGTTCGCCGGCACGAGGAGCGAGGAGGGAGGAGTTTAGTCACCGGCTGCGACCTACCTCCTCCACGGGAGCCTTCTTTGTGCAAGCTTACACGCTCCGCCGGTAAAAGACTCCGGAAATGCGACTGCGACGGCGAGGAAAAGAGGAAAGGGTGGTGGGTGGACGAAGAGCGTTCGAAACCGGAGGGCTGACTCTTCGCTGTTTTCGTATTCCAACATCGATCCCGATATACCGGCAGAGGAACGCCAATGGAACCCCTAGCTCCATGTCACAGAAGAAAAGACCAGGCTTCAGCTTCCAGCTTCCTGCGCTGTGTCACGAGATGCTTGGCAGATTAGGGGCTCTTTGATTTCTCGATCATCCACCTGCCACTACTCACTCGTCAAACGAGAATATTAGAGGGATCTTTAATTGCGAACTCGTGGCTAAAGATTGGAAGATTTGCTGATATTTTAAGATTGGCAGATATAAGTAAAAATAGTCTAGCTGAACGAGAAGATTAGAAAGGTTTCTAATTGCAAACTCGTGGCTAAAGATTGAAAGATTTGTTGATTTTTTAAGATTGACAGACAAAGTAAAGGCAGTCTAGCTGAAGAAGAAGACTAGAAGAGCTTTTAATTGTCAACTGGTGACTAAAAATTGAAAGATTTGTTGATTTTATAAGATTGGCAAGTACAGATAAAGCTAGTCTAGCTGAACGAGAAGATTAAAAGGGTTTTTAGTTGTCAATTCGTGGATAACAATTGGAAGATTTGTTGGTATTTTAGGACTGCTAGATACAGGTAAAGGTGGTCTAGATGAAGGAGAAGACTAGAAGAGTTTTTAAGTGTCAACCTGTGGCTAGAAATTGGAAAATTTGCTGATTTTCTAGGATTGACAGGTGCAGGTAAAGATAGTCTGGCTGAACAAGAAGATTAGAAAGGTTTCTAATTGCAAACTTATGGCTAAATATTGGAAGATTTGTTGATTTTATAAGATTGGCAAGTACAGGTGAAGGTAGTCTAGCTGAACAAGAAGATTCGAAACGTTTTTAATTGTCAAATCATGGATAAAAATTGGAAGATTTGTTGATATTTTCAGATTGACAGTTACAAGCAAAGGAGGTCTAGCTGAAGAAAAAGACTCGAAAAGTATTTAATTGTCAACTCGTGGCGAATAATTGAAACATTTGTTGATATTTTAGAATTGGTAGATACAGGTCGAAGTAGTCTGGCTGAACGAAAAGATTAAAGAGCTTTAACTGTCAACTCGTGCCTAAAAATTGTAAGAATTGTTAGTATTTTAGGACTGCTAGATACAGGTAAAGATAGTCCAGCTGAAGGAGAAGACTAGAAGAGTTCTTAATTGTCAACTCGTGGCTAAAAATTGGAAGATCTGTTGATATACTAAAATTGACAGATACCGGTAAAAGTAGCCTGGCTGAAGGAGAAAATCAGAAAGGTTTCTAACTGTCAATTCGTTGCTGAAAACTGAAAGATTTGTTGATATATTACGATTAGCAGTTACTGATAAAAATAGCCTGTCTGAAAGAGAAAATTAGAATGATTTCTAATTGTCAACTTGTTGCCAACAATTGCAAGATTTGTTAATTTTTTAGGACTGACAACTGACAACTGACAACGAATTTTAAGTACTGTTTTTTAATTGTTTAATTTCTCCTAATTACGAATTCATAGCAAGGAATAGGAAGATCTCCTAATATTTTTGTAACTAGAACTTTATATGTTACAGTGTTATAAGTACAGACAATTTAGCTGTCACTGTATGAAACTATACCTAGTTTCCGTTAATTTTGTAACATTGGTAACTGTCAACAAATAAGGTGTTGGTGATTCTTAATTGCTCTTAATTGCGAATTCGTCACTACAGCAGCAAAGATTCGCTAATATTTTTGTAACTAGAACATTCTATAGAGTGGAATAGGTACAGTCAGTTTGACAGTTACCGTGGTATAGTTTCTGTTTGCAAGTTCAAAGTTAGTGACTCCATAATTGCTATGAAGAATCCCTTTCATATGAAAATGATAAAATTAAAACTTGAAGTCCCTACAACTCGGATTACATTGGCTTCCTTCATTGAGGGAAGACGATTTAGATGCCTATAGTTCCTCATTACGATCTGAGAGGTTAGAGGTCTGTAATCGCTGTGGATAATCTGACACGAAAACGATAGTATAGGAGTTTAAACCCTCTGTAAGTGGAAATTTATTCTTTCGTGACCGAGGATAGTCTAGTTGATTATAGTCACTCATTGTGATCTAAGAATTAGAGGCTAGTAATTGCTGTGAACGGTCTGTGTAGTACTAACATGATTACCACTTAATTTAGACAGTCTAATCAATTCCAACGCGTCAGCTAACATATTAATACCTCAACTACCGACCTGTGATGTGTATCTACGTGTAGTATACATGATTAATAATCACGCGATAATACGTACATATAATTACCTATCTACATAAAAATTAATATTAATTTTACAATAACCATTTGCCTATACTCTTCAATTCTGAACACAAAAATTTATTAACTCGTTTAATAGTCTCGATTTATAACGAAGAACTATTTCCAAATTTTTCTAATTTTTGCTACACTTTCTTTGGAGCTAGACAATAAATAGTATGAACAAAATTTTATTTTAATTTTGGGTCAATCCATCCAAAGTAGATCAAAAGTAGACATATATAATGTCGACTCCTTCACTTTTCTAATATTATACGAACTACAGAATGGGTTTCGTGCTGATAAACTGTCACATCAAGTCGTCATACATATACTGACGCATTATTATACATAAAATTACAAATTGGTTCTGACTTATATTCAAAAATAATTTGTTTTGAAGCCAGGGTCTCTTCGTATATTACTTTTAAGACTTCAGACCACTGTCAAAGATAAAAATATTTTATTCAAATTTCGAACTATTCAGCCACCTATAACCCTTTGACTATGGCAAGACTTTGAAATATACCAGCTGTATTATAGTAGCTATACATACTGTAGGGATCCATTTGCGATGTACATCAAGAACAGTGAAACTTTCGTTACGTGTGCATTTCTGAGAAATTATTTTGAATATTGTATATTAAAATAATAATCAAAACCCTATGTTCCACTACATTTGAACAATATTATTTAATTCTATATATTCTACATTAAATTGTTATTGTATATACTTAAAATTTAACTGGAAAAAGAACTTTTGAACACCTTTAGGGACCCACAGTATCGCAAGTGCAAGATTTCTAAACAACTTTAGGCATCCACAGTAGTCAAACAGTTAATAACGTATTTATTATCCATTGACACATTTTTGAAAGCTAACTTAAAATATAGGGGACTACGTTAAGGGTTGCTTTGAAGTTTAAGGGTTGAAACTAAATTCCTCAGTTAAGTGGGAAATTTCAAAAATTAAAGATTAATTTAACTGAGATTATTTAACCTTTATCGAACGCTTTAGGTTGCAGCTGGTTTCGGTAAATATGCGAAAAATTTAGTCTTGTCACCTTCCACATGACGTACGACCCCAACGACAAAGTACTGTTGTCACGTGAGAGGTGACTTACGACCAATAAGGATTAATTTAATTTAATTTAATTCAGATTCGTAGATTAAATTAAAAATTAAATCAAATCAGGATATAAAGAACTAAAAATTGATATTAAGATTAAAATTTATATTAAGATATTGTGGTATCGCTGGATGAGCATGTTATCTAGAGTGCGTGCGAAAGGACGAATGACCGTGCGCTAGGATCGTGTGGACGGGATGTTTATGAATGTATCGGATGAAAGTGAAGAGTGTCTTTAGGCATGCGTTTGAGTGTTTGGGCTACGTGGTCCGCTGAGGGTAAGATGGCAAGGAGTGCGTGGGAAAGTGTGATTGGGAAAGAGAGAATAGGTATGAAAGAGGATAGAATGTATGGTTTTAAATAGGGATGCAAGTAGGTAGTGTGTAGTCTGTCGTAGTACGTGTAGTATATTAGAGTTCGTAGCAGAGAGTTGTGAAAAAAGGTGTTGTTAGTTGTATTCGTGTTGTTAGGTATAATTGTGTCGTTGTAGTTGTAAGAGCTTAGTCGATAGATTATATTCGTAGTCTTTACCGTCACCGCACATTCTATATTATATTTTATGGTTAATAAATAGTTTTACATTATTTACCAGCCACCCTATCTCTACAATATAAAGAACTAAAAATTGAACGTATAATGTAACACAAGAATCGATATGGGACAGTTAATGCTAAAACCCTCTGATAAATCGAATAATCCGCTGAAATCCCGAAATAACAACAAAGATACACCATCGCCCTTGAACTCCACCATCTTACTTAGCATCCCGTTATAAACTAACAGATCAAGAGGACACGTCGACCCACCCTTGAAGGCCCATCCCATCGCGTTGTTCCCCTAAACACGTCGACTGACAGGAGGAAGATACACAGCCTCCTTCCTGTTCTCGTTTCACCTCGTCTGGCCTCGCGTACACGTCTCCGGAACTTAAGGTTTATCGACGAGGTTGCTCGGCCTCGGTTAAGGGGCTGCCCTGAGCCAGAGGGAGAGATAAGCTTCGCCCTGTTTACAGCCACCCTCGCCGAAGAAACGATCAGGGACGAGATTTTCGTCGCGACACGTCTATCCGATCCTATGCTGTACAACGGCGCAACTTGCCCCGAAACGCCGAGGACCGCTAATAATTTTCCACCCACCACCCTCCCGCTCCGGATGAAAAGAAAGAATTCCAATTTTCGGATTCCACACGTCATCGTACGCGTCCAGTCGAGTCGTCTCGCGGCGAAAAAAAAGGAAGGAGGCAACCGAAAAAATTTCATTTAACACGGTTATCGACACCGACCACATCTGCAGGGTGAGGGTATTTCTGTGGTTGCTAGGAAAAACGTATTTTCATTTTCTTGTTTAATCTTCCGGATAGAGACGCTACTCGCTTCACTTTCTGTCAAATTGCACGGTTTTTTGGGGAATAGGAAATTTTATTTTAGTACTTTTGTTGATTTTTTATTAACGAGGGTTGCGATAATAAACATTTTTTTAATTTTTCATCTTAATCTTCCTGTTTAATCTTCCGGATAGAGACGCTACTCGCTTCACTTTCTGTCAAATTGCACGGTTTTTGGGGGAATAGGAAATTTTATTTTAGTACTTTTGTTGATTTTTTACTGACAAGAGTTGTGATAACGACCATTTTTTAATTTTTCTTTTCTTTAATTTGACTTTTCCGTTTTTCTTTTAACCCTTTATATTGCGATTTAATTAGGAACAATTATATATTTATTGGTAAGAAATTATATATAAAATTGTATAATTATATTGAAGTAGTATTTAATTTTAATTAATAAGTATGTACATATTTAATGGAGGATAAGATTGGATAAAAATTTGAGAAATTCTAGGAATTCTGTGCACGTTAAGCCGTGTGAAATATAATTATGCTGACTATACTGTGATTAGTATAGTTTATAGTCTGGAAATTTGACAGGAAGAATTCGTGACGAATTAGAATCCTCATTGTAACTGCAAGGAATTGATATACTTATGATGAATTTTTTAATATTTTAATATGTTTTAATATGTTAAAAAACAAATTCGAGATTTTTGAAATTGCCATATGTTTTTCTTTGCAGCCGCAGATTTCAAAGTCCTCCTCCTTTTCTTCAACAATTTTTATAATCCAATTAACACTAATTGTATGACATCTGAAGGAACCATTTTTCAAATTTTGATTAAAAATTCTGCATTTAAAATTGTCCCTCTGATCACGTGACTTTAAATTATTAATTTTAAATTTCACGTAAAATAAATTTTTTTAAATTCCCCTCTGTTCTATTTTCTTTTTAGTTCTTCTCCCTCCAGTTTCCTATATACTAGTATTTTCACTAATCGTAGTAGATTTAGTAGTAACAAATAAATTAAAAATTTTTGAAATCGCGACACATTTTTCCTGACAGCCAAATTTCAGAATTCACATCATCATTTTTACCCAACATTTGTAATCTAATTAACACTAACAATATGACACCTTAAGGAACCATTTTCTAATGCTTGATTAAAAGTTCTGCATTTAAAATTGTCCCTCTGATCACGTGACTTTAAATCTTAAATTTTAAATTTCACGTAAAATAAATTTTTTAATATTTCTTCCCCTTCCATTTTCTTTTCCCTCCATTTTCCTATCTACAATTATTCTCACTAATCATAGTATGTTTAGAATTAACCAATAAATTAGAAATTTGTGAAATCGCGATACATTTTTCCTCACAGCCATAAATTTCAGAGTTCGCTTCATCAATTTTCCCCAACGATTTTTGTAATCTAATTAACACTAACAGTATGACACCTTAAAGAACCATTTTCCAATTTCTGCTTAAACATTCCGCATTTAAAATTGTCGTGACTTTAAATCTTAAATTTTTAATTTCACGTAAAATAAATTTTTTAATATTTCTTCCCGTTCCATTTTCCCATCTACAAGTATTCTCACTAATCCTTGTAATTTTAGAATTAACGAATAAATTAGAAATTTTTGAAATCGCGATACATTTTTCCTCCGCAAGCACAGAGATTCCAGCTTACGCCTGGCGCAGAGCTCGTGTCTTCCCGTGGAAAATAAGCTATGGGGTTAATTGGGGCGAAGACTTTGGCCGCCATTGGTATTTTCATCGCGGCTGACAGGGTAAAAATAATGCGGCGTCGAGATCGATGGAAATCCGTGTCGATATTCCCCCTCCAGCGGGAGAATTTTAATTTCGAGATAAGCCCCTCATCCTCGGGCCTGTGCAGCCCGGTCTGGGGGAATAATCTACTTATCTCTTGAATTTGATCCGCGAAAGAAAAGCGTGGCTTGCAATTTTCGAAGGAAGGTAATCGGGGATACGCTATTATAATTTTTAATGAACGGCACTCCCGTGCGGGGCTTTTCAGGCGAACGAGTCCGCGGGCAATTAGGAGGCAGATCCCTGGCCTGATATTCCCTATCCAATCTAACGTTAACGTCGCGAGCGTAGTCAAGGATTAGCAAGCTTTCTTTGCGTAAGGGAAGAAATTCAATTTTAAGATTTCCACGAAACCCTTTTAGCCGGAATAATAATCTGGCCCCCGTGGTGCAACTCGCTTCCTCCAACAGGGGTGAGTGATGGGGGGGTTGGAACGAGTGACCACTCGCAGTTGGTACAACTGGCTGGCAAAATTACTTAATCGTGGAAGCTCAACTGTTTTGACTTTTGGAATAACGACCCGAGATAGCCTATGACACTCCCAAAACTACTATCTCCAAATTCGATAACGTGATACGTTAACATAGGCGTAAGATATCCGCGAAGGAAACGTTATCTCAGAGTTAACTTACAACGAATCGGAAGCACTACTACGCCAGGCAATAAACGAAACGACACCAAATGATTGGAAAGGATTTTGTAAACACGTAGAAACACTGGAACACGAATATTGGACGAAAGATGGAATAATAGAAGACGCAACCGAAGACCTAGAATTGGAAATACAAAGCAGCGAGTCGGATAAGAAATCAGATGACAATAGCTCAAAGATTTATAAAGTAAAGAAGTACAAAAGTAATAATAATTAACATGATTTATGAAAATTGATTTAAAATTTAAGATGTATTTTTTATGATAAATTAATTATATAATTGCATCGTACTAGATAACCGTTTAAAAAAATCACACGATACAACATAAATATAAAAAATATGCGTATAGTACATCACGTTTGCTGCATAATGCGATGAAAAGTTAATCGAGATGCTAATTAGTAATTAGTAATTGCAAATAATCACGTGTTCATCGGAAGAATCCGAAGTCAATATGCTTTTGGGATGAGTCTACGCTCTTGCATCTATTTTTTGCGTCTGTCTCGCTTTGTCTCGTTGCTTTGTTCGCTTTCTTTGTCACATGGTGTTCTAGGTGCAGAGGTCTGGAGGTATACCCATAATCGCGAAGTATTTATAAATGTACTGTCAGAGGTATTTGTTGCAATAAAAACTAAGCAGTGAAGTAAACTCTACGTCCCAATATTGTGGTGGCTTTGTCTTTTGTCTTCTGTTTTCTGGAGACGTCCTGTGACCTGACGCGGCCCTAAACTGGCCAGTTTTAATCATTTACTCGTTCAATAAACATCTATACTATATCAGATACTTTGAAATAAAACGTGCCCCATTGGACAATTAAAAATTTCGATTAGAACGTCGATCGAAAAAATATTAAGTCTGCAAACGTACAAAGTTTCAATTAAATCGGTGACCCAAAGGACCTGCACTCTGCTTATAAGATGCCTCCAATTTTTAATTAAAAAAGAAACATAATTCAATTAAGAATACCGTTTATTGTTAAATACCCACGTTATTTCGGTATCAATCAGAACCTCTGTCAGACACGATGATTCACGCAATTATCCCTTTACGCCTCTCAGACCAACCTCACGAATGACGCAGGGTCTCGAAGGGGTGACTGAGGAGGGGACCTAAACAAGGGAATAAATCATCATCGAATGTAAAAGAGCGTCAGCAATTTCCCTGGTCGTCGAGAAAGTATCCGAGGATCTAATTTTAAGGTCAATAAGATTCCTCTTATCGTGGCTCTTAAACTACCACCGGCTCGCTAAGTTTCCCGGGGAAAATCTAATTTACGGTGGGAAAAAATGGGAGCGGCCGGAACGTACAAACGAGGGTAATCGGCCGTCCAAATATTATCATTTTTAATGGACGCCGTTCCGACGCCGGCATTCCACTTAAATCCAGCGAAATTAATCCTCGAGCAATTCAGGCCAATAAAGTCGGAGAGGCCTGGCCAGGCCCCCACCCGCACCGCCCCTGCGGGACCACCCTTATCCCACTGTTTATTTTACCTTTTCACCTCTGTTCCGTTTCTTCTTCGCATCCAGCCACTGCCAAGCCCCCTCTCCCCGTGCTGAAACCGCTCGAGATACGCCACTAACCCTAATACTATTACCCTCCGTCCCCTGCCAGCGGAATCTGCGGCTGAGTGTCCTCGATTCCAGCAACAACAATTTGCAGGTTTCCTTTATCCCTGCGGAATCGCCAGGGGAATACAGCGAGTCCTGTCGGAAACTTTAAAACAGCCCCCCTATCTAAGTGAATAACAATCATCCTGCGAATCCCGAGACCCTCCCCGGGTCCCGTGCCCACCTAACTCGACTACTCTCCCTCAGCCAGAACGCGATCTCGAAGGATCTGGTCAGAGTACAGGAAGCAGGAAAAAGAAGAAAAAGGAGAAAAAGGAGAGAGAGAGAGAGAGAGAGAAAGCTGAGAACAAAACGAGGATCGTTGTTCTGTAAGTACCCCTAGCCAGAGAAGCTCCATACCGATATCGATCTGCCGGTAGCAGAGAGTGAAAAGGGGAGCAATTTCCTCGGGATCTTTGGTAATTTCAGCGTGATATCTTTCAACGGCTGTAACGATGTTATCACGCGCGACACAATGATCAACAGCGTCGGTGTACGTCCCACGAGGAACACCGAAACGCTTTCACAATGGAGGCGCTAGAGTGAGAGTGGGGCCCAAGCCTCGCAGCGGAGCGGTTTCAGTTATCCCTTTAACGGTTAATCGGTCGGCGTGGCCGGTCGTAAATTCCCGGGAAAAGAATCACCTTCGTAGGAACTGGTCAGCCCAGGGAACGCTCTTTTCCTGTTCACCTTCTCGCCGGCGACTGCTTTTCATTCGGGAACCAGTCGAACGGGTACCACGAATCGATACGCGACCACGAGGGAACAATGGCGAACGAGAACCGAGCGGTGGAGAAGATCAGACGGCGAGAATGAGGGAGAGCATCGTTGCCTCGCGATGGAACGACGGATAATTGCGTTAAATAATCGACCGTCGCTGGAAACAGCGACGAGGATAAACGCCACCACCCTGCACGATAAGTAGACCCGTGTAAGGGAGCAGGGGAGCAGCAGGCTTCGTGGTGGTGAGGGACGGGTTAGACGGGGACGCTAGGACAGATCTAACGCGAAGACAATGAGGGTGGCAATGGCTACGTTCCCTCCATTGTGCTTTGTTAATTAAAGCCCCGCGCAATTACCGACGACGCAACTGTTTCTTTCGCCGTTCCGTAAGGCGACCGTGTCGCCCTCTACTTGGGCTCCCCTCGGCCTGGGTCCTCGCTGGTAAGCTATGGTGCAGATTCGTCGTTGCAAGTCGAACGAAGAACGACAAGATTGTCGTTCGTCGGTTTAGAATCTTCCACCGGGGTGGAAATTGGGGCTGGATGGAGAGCGACCTGGACAGGGGCATGATGGGTACTCGCGTGACTCCATTTTTGAGCTTCTGACGATATGTGATGATATGGCAGTAGGGTAGGTTGGGTTTGTGGCAATGGTTACATAGATTTTTAAATATATACGTGTTGGCATGAGTGGAACAAGTATGCTTGGGATGGAAATATCTAATAAATTCAGGTTATTATGATTATTGTAAATTGTCGTTCGTCAGTTTAGAATCTTCCACCGGGATAGAGAGCAACCTCGACAGGGGCATGATGGGTACTCGCGTAACTCCTGATCTTGGAGCTTCTGACGATATGTGATAATATGGAAATAGGATAGGCTAGGTTTGTGGTAATGGTTACATAGATTTTTAACACTAGATTTATGGAACCCGTCAATTTGATAGAAGGGTTGTTCCAATTAACGATGCTAACAGATTTGGTTAACTTATATTAAGACTGTTAATATAATATACAATTGTTTTTAAATTAAACTAAGTGTTAAAAAGAAAAAGGCACGTGGTTTCTTTCACCTGTCAATTTGTCAGGTGTCCTTAGAAATAGGTATACAGATAGGGTCCGTGAACCTAGTGTTAAACATATATGTGTTGGGATGAGTGGAACAAGTATGCATGGAATGAAAATATCTAATAAATTCAGGTTATTATGATTATTGTAAATTAGCTACGTCTATGCAACGATGATGACAGGCCTGTTAGAAGTTGCAGACCAATACCTTAGTATCTTGGACCTCGAGACACTATGCAGGCATCAAGGGGTTGGTTTTTGGGTTTAAAAGGGCCTGCTGTCTCTTGCAGGAGTCAGTCTAATCCGGAACAGCATAGAATATTTTTAACACGTTGAATGCCACGCCAGTTTGACAGGAATTGCTCGTGATGACACGATGAAGTTTCTATTATGCGATACATATAATGTTGAAATATTATCTGCAATAGATAAGTTACAATGTATAACCATGTTTGACATGTTAATTGCGACGGAGGTCACCATTGAATTAACGACGGTAATAATAAAAATTTCTAAATATTGATATTTGTTTAAATTATATATATATTTCTATCAATCTGGGCGCACCGGTGTATTATACTATGGTATATATTATTTTGAAAAATAATTTTGTAGTTGGTAGAGATAAATAATATAATAGTATTGGTTTCTAGTAATTTATACTGATATAATTCATTATACATAGTACAATGTAATAGTATTATATTATATAGTATTATAAATACTATTATATTATTTATCTATACCAATCAAAAAATTATTTTTCAAAATATTCCATTGTGCTATTAACAATAATGACTAACCACTAACATTACTATCCATACACGAGTTTAATTGTCATTGTATTATACCATAATTATTACTACCTATATTATTACACTATACTATAATATAGTATAATGAATTATATCAGTATAAAGTACTAGAAGCCAATACTATTATATTATTTATCTCTACCAATCAAAAAATTATTTTTCAAAATATTCCATTGTGCTATTAACAATAATGACTAACCACTAACATTACTATCCATACACGAGTTTAATTGTCATTGTATTATACCATAATTATTACTACCTATATTATTACACTGTACTATGTATAATAAATTATATCAGTATAAATTACTAGAAACCAATACTATTATACTATTTATCTCTACCAATTACAAAATTATTTTTCAAAATATTCCATTGTGCTATTAACAATAATGCCTAACCACTAACATTACTATCCATACGTATCAAAAATGCCAATGCTTTGTTCAATTTAAAATTGCCTGATAAAGAAAAAAATTCAAAATTGTCAATTTTTATTAGTTGGATTACAATATTCCTTTCCTTGTCATATTATGATTTTTAAATGTGATATTTCTAGATAGTTAAGAAAATTTCTGAACTATGTTTATGAATATAAATACCATTATTAGCTTGTATTCATCTCTGGTATTGGGAATCTGTTTTCCAGTAACAGTTTGATCATAAATCTGAGTTAATCATGAATCTATTTCCTTTTTAAATTGATCCTGTCCTAATCTGTGTCATAGAATAAAATACGGAATACTTGTGCAGTTATTTACTACATAGAGCAGAGAATACAGTGCAATGAATAGCCTAATATCCGAACGTTCTATGAACGGAATGTACCCCAGCAATAGATGGCTTCTCGTGATACGAGTAAGCGGTATTTACATACAATATACATAGTTTCGTGTGTTCGATAGAACGAAGCCTGCTTATAACAATTTAGTCTGAAGTTAAGAGTGTAACAATGGTAACTGATGGAAGACTTGAACAATATCGGTAAATCTAAGCAGGATCTGCGAAATCGGAGGAAATTCTTCGCTTGACAAAATGAAAATTTCAAGTTTCTTCCGTGAATTGAAAATTCTTAAAATTCGAGATATTTGAATATAACAATCTGAAATACGAAGAGGAATGTAAGTATACTAAGTTACTTATTTCTTATGCAATTTATTATTTGGAAAGTTTGAAATTGTCAAATATCGAAAGATATGTAATATCTTAATTTTACTATTTTCTATTTAAATAGAGGAAGTTATGACTCTGTTAGGCAAAAATTGCTGGTGTTTTTACTACTTAGGACAACTATGGTTAATACAGTGTATGACAGAAGGCAAAGTAGTTCTGACGAATTGCTAGTTTAACTTCATTAATTTCTATTTAAATAAATAAAATTTCACACGAAAAGTATTATCGTTCTTTTATTTCAAAATTCCCTAGTTCTTTTATTACCCAAAAATTCGATCACTCAACTACTGTTGGTATCTCTAATACTTAGCACACAACAAATTCCATTTATATACTTAATACAGCATACAAAGTAGCTCTGACGAAATGTTAATCTAACTTCATTAACTCCTATATAAAGTAATTAAAATTAGTATGAAAAATATTTATTTTTGTTTTATTATCCCAAAATTCCCTCATTAACCTAGTATCCAAAAATTCAATCACTCAGATACTATTGGTATCCCTAATACTTAGCACACAACAAATTCCATCTATATACTTAATACAGCATACAAAGTAGCTCTGGCGAATTGCTAGTTTAATTTCATTAACTCCTATTTAAATAAATAAAATTTAACACGAAAAATATTATTGCTTTATTATCCCAAAAATCTGTCATCCCTCTATTATCCAAAAATTCAATAACTCAGATACTGTTGGTAGTCCTAATACTTAGAACACAACAGGTTCCACCTATACCTAATGCAGAGCACAAAGTAGCTGTGGATAATTGCAAATCTAACTTCATGAACTCCTATTTTAATAAATAAAATTTAATATGAAAAATATTAACATTTTATTATTCCAAAATTCCCTCATCACTCTGTTATCCAAAAATTCCATCACCCAACTACTGCTGGTGTCCCTAATACTTAGAACACAACAGGTTCCACCTATACCTAATACAGAGTACAAAGTAGCTCTGACTAATTGCAAATCCAACTTCATCAACTCCCATTTAAATAAATAAAATTCACCACGAAAAATATTATCGTTTTATTATCCAAAAATTCGATCACTTAGTGTCTGTTGGTATCCCTAATACTTAGAACACAACAGGTTCCATCTATACTTAATACAGAATACAAAGTAGCTCTGGCGAATTGCTAGTTTAACTTTATTAACTCCCATTTTAATAAATAAAATTGAACATGAAAAATATTATCGTTTTATTATTCCAAAATTCCTTCATCACTTTATTATCCAAAAATTCCATCAACCAGCTACTGCTGATATCCCTACTACTTAGCACACGACAGGGTCTACCTATACCATCTCTGACAAATTGCAAATGGAACTTCATCAACTCCCATTTAAATAAATAAAATTCACCACGAAAAATATTATCGTTTTATTATCCAAAATTCCCTCTCTCTCTCTATTATCCACAAATTCGATCACTTAGTGTCTGTTGGTGTCTCTAATACTTAGAACACAACAGGTTCCACCTATACTTAATACAGAGTACAAAGTAACTCTGGAGAATTGCAAATCTAACTTCATGAACTCCTATTCTAATAAATAAAATTTAATATGAAAAATATTAACGTTATATTATTCCAAAATTCCCTCATCACTCTGTTATTCAAAAATTTCATCACCCAACTACTGCTGATATCCCTACTACTTAGCACACGATAGGGTCTACCTATACCATCTCTGACAAATTGCAAATCCAACTTCATCAACTCCCATTTAAATAAATAAAATCTAACACGAATTATCGTTTTATTATTCAAAAATTCCAACGTTCCGTCTCTTCGCTATTCGGGACACAGAAGATTCCATCTCTACTTCGACAGAGGATCTGATACCGGGCAAAGTGGATCCGACAAATCTGTGGCGCGAATCAAGTGCCACCGACGCAGAGCTGAATTCATACGAATGAGTTTAGCGGCCAAATATGTGGAAGCTTAAAATAGAAGATGAACAATAGGAAAGGATGAATAATACCGTGTAGAGATAACCGCTGGAAAGAAGTTATCTGAACCGATGTTTCACGTTCAATTTGCTTTACCCTGCTTCGTCCATACCCCTGACAATTAACGACTAAAACATTTCCATGGTATAATCAGAAATTCCGCGGTAATTTCATGTTCCTAACATGTAACAGCGAATTAATCTATTTATAGGAACTATCGGGTCCGTGGGTAATTGCGTTAAATACCACATAATATGTCCTCGCTTAATTGCCTTATTAAGGCAGCGAATCGATCAAAATAATTAAACCATCCAATTACTAAATGTCAGGCCAAATAATACCGAACTAATAGTCGATCTATCAATAACACTGTAACGTTAATGTTTCCAATAACTGTAATTCCAAAGCGAATTTCATCGCATTAAGGTACCAACCGGCTAAATCTGTTGGAACTTGGGCGAATCGAATATTTGTCGAATCAAATCGGCGCGAGCTGTCGTCCATCGATATCGCGAGATCTACGGATGACAGGTGGCAGACATGTCGTTTAAAACTCTGCGCACGTGGTGTATATGCAGGTTCTGTAGATTGTATTCAAACGTGTAAACGATTCAACGTGTCGAGATTTCACGATTTTTTACGAAAATTTTAATAAAATTCTTGTAAAGGGTTACGGTGATTTGATCAGAGATTACTAAAGTTGCACGAAATTCTCAGAGACTCGTAGAGATTCGTAGGATTCTCTAGAACCTGAAAGGATTCACAGAGGTCTCTGAAATTCCTTCAAATATTCGAAAATTAAAGAAATTTTCTAGCATCTTTGAAAAATTCAAAAATTCGTAGAAATTCGTACAGCTGTCCAAAATTCCCAGGGATTTCTAGGAATCCCTAGACATTCCTTAAATTACTAGAAGCAATGAAGAATTCCTATAACTCTCTAAAACTCCCTAAAATTCCAAAAAATTCGTAAACTTTCTAAAACCTTTCATAAATTTCAGAAAATTTCTACTGAAAATCCACAAGAATCCCTAAGATTCTCAGAAACTCGTAGAAATTAGTAGAACTCCCTAAAACTTAAAAGCATTCACAGAGGTCTCTGAAATTCCCTAAAATGCTCTAAAATTTCCAAAACTCTCCATCTTCAAAAATTTCAAAAATACGTAGAAATTCGTAGAGCTACCCAAAATTTTCAGGTATTCCTAGGAATCCCTAGATATTCCCCACACCTAAAATTACTCGAAACATCGAAGAATTTCTAAAACTCCCTAGAACTCTAAAATTCCTAGAAATTCACGACCTTTCTATAAACTTTCATAAATTTCAGAGAAATTCCAACCTAGAAACCACAAAAATCCCTAAAATTCGGCAAAATTCCTCCCTAAAATCCCCAAAATCCCCAAAATCGTGTCATCCCCAATTCACTCTATTCATAGTCTCATCCTAATCACTATATCGTCTAAGAGACAACGATTTATCCGAAATAACTCAATGATATACCAACGCTTCACTGCATCGAGGATCCAGGAGGCAAAAAGATAAAAGAGAAAATGGAACCAGGGATTTCTATACGAATGCTGCGTCATCAGGGGAAGGAGCTACAATCGCGAAGCTATTAGGTTATTTTCCTCTACGTTGCTCGTCTATAATTGGCAGTTTACTCGAGGAGTATTCGAAGCTTCGAACCCTCTGCTATTTTTTTCTCCCCAACCCTCGGAGGAAAGTCGTAAAGCGTTATCAGCTGAGGATAAGCGTCAAAGATACGTCCGAACGTCCAGGATGAATGTACGTCTAAAGAGAGGAGAGAGGAGAGAGGAGGGAAAGGGAGAGCCTCGGAACGAAGGTTGCACGCAATCTTATTCGAACGGGGAACCAACCTCTCAGGGATGAAGATAAGACACGAAGCGCCACGTAGGTAGGTGTCGACTGATTTGCATACAGAAGAACGAAACCCGGATAGAGACAAGGAGGGGATGAGGTATGAGCTGTTGTATGTTCGCTGAAATGACAAGGAAATCGTTCCGCGAGAAAAGCTGCCTTCCTTCCGCCATTTTGAACCTGGCTGTGGTGGAAATATAGAGGACACCAGTTTCGTGTCATTCGATTAGGTTCTGGTATTTCTGGAAAAGAGATTTCCGAAAATTGGAATGATTTTGTTTGACTGGAATATTTGGGAGAAATTAAATTTGAGGGAAATTTGAAGATTCTGGTGATTATGTTTGATTGTAACATCTGTAGGGATTCGATCTTATAGGAAATTTGAAAATTGCGATAATTATGTTTGACAGAAATATTTGTGAAAATTGTAGATTGGAGGAAATGTGAAAATTGTGATAATTATGTTTAACAGAAATATTTGTGAGAAATTAAATTTGGAGGAAATTGGAAAATTGTGAAAACTATGTCTGACTGAAATATTTGTAACAATTTTAATTTGCATAAAATTTGAAAATTTTAATAATTATGTTTGACTAAAATATTTTTAAGACTTTAAATTTGGCAGAAATTTGAAAATTGTAATAATTATGTTTAGCAAAAATATTTGTGAGAAATTAAATTTTAGGGAAATTGGAAAATTGTGAAAACTCTGTTTCACCGAAATATTAGTAAAAATTTTAATTTGCATAAAATTTAAAAATTGTAATAATTATATTTGCCTAAAATATTTATAAGAAATTTGAAAATTGTGATAATTATGTTTGACTGATATATTTGTAAGATTTTTAATTTGCAAGAAATTTAAAAATTCTGGTGGTTATATTCGACTGAAATATTTGTAAGAAATTAAATTTGGGGAAATTTGAAAATTAAAAAATTTGAAAATGTTTGACTAGAATATTTGTAAAAATTTTAGTTTGCATGAAATTAGAAAATTGTAATAATTATGTTTGACTAAAATATTTCCAAAAAATTAAATTTGGAGGAAATTTGAAAATTGTAATGATTATGTTTGACTAGAATATTTGTAAAAATTTAAATTTACATGAAATTAAAAAATTGTAATAATTATATTTGCCTAAAATATTTAAAAGAAATTAAATTTGACGGAAATTTAAAAATTGCGATGATTATGTTTGACTAAAATATTTCCAAGAATTTAAATTTGGCGGAAATTTGAAAACTATGATAATTATGCTTGATTGATAGTGATTTAATTTCGCAGGAAATTCGATGGGGGGTTCATTACGACGTCAGTGAGGAGTATTATAAGATTAGGGAGATATATTGAGAATTTATGTATCTTATGTACTTGCATGTGTTTTGTGTATGTAATTACACTTTGCATGTACATTATACATGTGTAACGTGCTGTAGAATTATTTGATATAGCGATTAAGATAAGAAAATTGCTATTAGTGCACCTATCAGGAGATTGATTAATAATTACATATAATGAGACAAAAATATTCCAGAGGAAATTTTATGCACGTATAAAGCGATGTTATGCACTTTAATAGAATCTTTAACAGAATACTTAAGATAAAATTGTTATTAAAGTACCTATCACGGATTGATTAATTACATACAATGAGACAGGAATATCCTGAAGTACGAGCTGACAAGAACAAATTTCATACACATGTAAAGTAATGCAAGATTATTTAATAACGAGTTCAAAATAACAAAATCACTATTAAAGTACTTATCACGATACTGAAAAATAATTACATACACCGAGACAGGAGTTTCACGAAGTATGGCAAGTGGATACACTTTTTCCAATTCCTTTTTTTCTTTCAAGTCAATTATTTAATTACAAATACGCTTTAATTTCTCCTATATAATCTCATATATAATCTCCCATATAATTTCCCATATATAATACAAACAAAAATTGGAAAAAATATTATATATTAATTTTAAAAAATTAAAACATAATTTCTAAATTTACATTGTAATTACTATACTTTGCTTCACAGTATATTTAACTGGTGCATTTGGACTCATTGTTAAGTCTTGATTTATTTTCTTTGTTTATAGGACAATTATTTAATTACAAACACGCTTTAATTTCTCCTATATAATCCCATATACAATCTCCCATATAATTTCCCATATGTAATACAAACAAAAATTGGAAAAAATATTATGTATTAATTTTAAAAAATTAAAGCATATAATTTCTAAATTTACATTGTAATTACTATACTTTGTTTCATAGTACATTTAACTTGGGCATTTGGATCCATTATTAAGTCTTGATTTATTTTCTTTATTTATAGGTCAATTATTTAATTACAAACACGCTTTAATTTCTCCTATATAATCCCATATATAATCTCCCATATAATTCCCCATATATAATACAAACAAAAATTGGAAAATATATTATATATTAGTTTAAAAAAATTAAAACCCATAATTTCTAAATTTACATTGTAATTACTATACTTTGTTTCATAGTACATTTAACTTGGGTATTTGGATCCATTATTAAGTCTTGATTTATTTTCTTTGTTTATAGGTCTTCTATTAACTTTCTTCGTACCTTTCCTTGGTAACTATTTTATATTATAGCAACAGGTCTACCAGTTTTATTCCCTTTCTATCACCATTATACAGGTCTGCTAGAAACTCTACGAAGAAAAGTACAGCGCATAAATAGTTGAAAAACCAAAGTTTTCCTACCTTCAAACGTCGTGAGGAAAGTCAAAGTAATTCAGGGTATAAGTTTCACGTATCATTTTCGTTTGATTTCAAGAGTCATCATAAATATTTACTCCCCTTCGTGGGAAATGGAATCAATCAAATACCATTCTGTCAATGTACACCTTAGCATACATGCCTTCCGACATATTGAAAGTTCGAGGAGAAATGTTATGTCTCGTCCTGTTTGACCTTCACATATCCAGGTCTTCCCTCCAACGTTCTATTAGATCTGCTAAAAATGACTATTTTTCCCGATTCTATCTTATCAGTTCTCGTGATTCACTGGGAGAAAATTTATCGTCGCAGGTAGGCGTTCCAATGAATAGATAACAAAGAACGACAAAGTTTTCTAACCTAACCTAACTCGCTCTAACATCCTATCGGAATTTTCAAACTTTTATTATCTTATGTGTTCTTGTCCCACTAGCGCTTCCAGTGATTCATAGAAATAGCAATCCTAGAAAGAAATTTATCCTTGTATACAGGTGTTTAAATAAATCAGATCAGACATGTATAGATTCTAAAGATCGATTTTGAACGATGAAGGGGAACAAAATTCTTGTGTATCAACATAACCTAACATTTCAACAAATATAACATTACATCAGACTCGTTAAAATTATTATTTTTCCACATATTTTAATCGTACTTTAATCCTCCATTACTCGGAGAAAATGGAATCATGGGAATACAATCTTAGATAGCAACCTAACCTAACTCTTATTTAATTAGTCTTCTCCAACGTTCTATGAGATTCCTAAAAATTTGTTTAAATAAATTTGAATGACAGAGCAACAAAATTCCTGTGTATCAACCTAACCTAACGTTTCAATAATTTCAACAGATCTAAGAGTCAATCAGACTTGCCAAAATTATTCTTTTATATATTTTAATGTAATGAACCTTTACTACTCAGAGAAAATGGAATCATGGGAATAAAATCTCAGATAGCAACCTAACCTAACTCTTTTCTAACTAACCTTCTCTAACGTTCTATGAAATTGCTAAAAATTTGTTTAAATAAATCAGATCAGGCATATATAGATTCTAGAGATCGATTCTGAACGTTAAAGAGGAACAAAATTCCTGTGTATCAACCTAACCTAATATTTCAACAGTTTTAACAGCTCTAATACTTCATTAGGATCGCCAAAATTATTATTCTTATACGTATTTTAATCTAATTATTCTCTATTACTAAGAGAAAATGAAATCACGGAAACAAAATGTCGGACATCAACCTAACCTAACTCCCTCGTAACTAACCTTTTCTAACGTTGTATGAGATTCCTAAAAATTTGCTTAAACAAATTAGATCAGCTATATATAAATTCTAAAGATGGATTCTGAATGACAGAGGAACAAAATTCCTGTGTATCAACCTAACCTAATATTTCAACAACTGCAATTGCTCTAACATTCTATCAGACTTGCCAAAATTATTATTTTTCCTCATATTTTAATCACATCATCCTCCATTACGCACAGAAAATGGAATCATGAGAATAAAATCTCGAATACCAACCTAACCTAACTCCTATTTAATTAGTCTTCTTTAACGTTCTATATGATACCTAAAAATTCGTTTAAATAAATCATATCAGCCCTATATATATTCAAGAGATATATTCTGAACAGCAAAGAAGGATAAAATCCCTGTGTATGAACCTAACCTAACCTTCAACAACTCTAACGTTCTATCAGACTCGTTAAAATGATTATTCTACCACATATTTTAATCTGTTCATTCTCCATTACTCAGAGGAAGTAGAATCACGAGAACAAAATCTCGGAATACTAACCTAACCTAATTCCCTCCTATCAACTAGCCTTCTCTAACGTTCTATGTGATTCCAAAAAATTACGATTCTTTCGCAAGTTTCAATCTCATCGAGCAACACGGCTCACAGGAACTGACAGGTGCTCGTGGAAACGTCAAAGGAACGAAATTTCTGCTTTCAGATAGACGTTTCCAGCGAATCGACCTATCCGTACATATATTGGAAAGATCAATTCGGAATGGCGAAGAGCTGGCCCCTGATGAGGATACGAGCAGATCCGAGCAAACACGTAGCAACTGCAACGGTGTGGGTGGTAGGAAGATTAGTTTGCATGCGAAATGATTGCATTGTGCTGCACTGCAAGTGACCCGGTTTCGCTAATCATGCCGCGGACAATGAGATCGCGTACAACGAAGCGTGACCACACACGCCAGCCGGCTGGCCTGTGTACATTTCAACGCGCACACACGTGTAATATGTGTCAATTGGAATGGCTTTATTGTTATCGAACGAGTTGACACGTTCGCACGAAAGCCACGGAGAAGAATCAGATCACGGTAAGATGCGCAGAAATTCCATCCGATCGCGTTACCTCCACCGACTCGCTGCGAACAGGTCTCTTACGGTCTATCAGCGTGTCAGGCAACTTTCGTATCTTCCCTTTCTTCTGTTTCGTTGACAGAGTATTCGTTGCATTCCAAGAACTTCTCCTTTTATGTTTAATTAATCAGTGAGAAAGTATTGACAATTTTTGATTCAGCAACTTGGACATATTGGTCAAACAAATGTTACTACATGTGCAAGATTATGGTACAATATAGACTCTCAGATCTGAACTAATTGGAACACAAGAATGACCAAATAGTGGAATTTTTAGACAACAGAATAATCACTTTCTTTAACGTTAGTTCTTTAGCTTGCGATGTCGTGAGAAACACGATTCGCGGTTATTGGGTCGAACCTGAACATCACGTCTCCCAGACGAGATGCAGCAATCGGGTCGAACGTGAACACCACGTCTGAGAGACGTCATTTAAGCTACACGCGATAAACAGTTACTAGGCCTTTAAAAACGTCTTTAAAAAGAATATTAAGCGTTTATGAGGACATTGAAAGCTCTGGTAACATCGCAAACAGTGATTTAATAGATTTTTTATGACAATAATGATATTTTATTTTTTGTACGAAAACTTTGAAAGCGATTGATTATCCAAGATAATACCGATGAAGGCCATGATAATCATCAACAATCAGAGCTATGGGTTTGCACAGAGAAGACAAAGAAATCAAAAATTTGTAACTATACGGAGATTAAAAATAAATAAATCTTATAAATCTTTCCTATATAATAATCAATTGGTAGTCGTTATTTATCAAACACCTTACAAAATAAAATTAATTGCACTTTACACGTGCATTTGCATAGCAAAAGACGTGCGTTCTGAGCCACTTCGAAAGCTCAGCCATAGAATGGTGTAACGAGTAACCGATCTTGCTGCTGTTTATGACCCGCGCCATTGGAACTTACATCGTAAGGCAAGGAGTCAAACTTCGTTTATTCGAGGTTTTCCACATCTAAGGATCCAATATCTTTCCAGCTGCTAAGTCACATAAACTTTTTATTACAAGCAGCTACGTGGAATTGCATTCCTATTGGGTCTCAAACCATCCAAGTCCTTTTTCAAACGACTCAAATGCTTCGACGTGAGAAGACATGTCCTCATCATTGCTTTTGGATACTCTGCTTTAGACTGACCTGATATGGTTACATTTAATCAGTCAAACACAGGAGAGTATTTATATACAACTAGAGACATTGTATGAAGTACGTTAACACCAGAACTACCGATCTTTAATGGGCACCTAACTATAACGTGCACAGATTATAGTAATTTCAGCGATACGGATGAATATGAGTGAATATATTGATTACAGTTCTTTCTTAATATCAGTTGGTACCAATTTTATTCTTAAAGCAGGTGTATGTGTTGGTAGTTCTAGTGTTAACATCGCTACAAAACGTTGTGCAAATAACAGAACATCGGAGTATTAGGGTATTCGAATAACAGGGGTACAGGAAAGGTAGTCTCTACTGTATATTATATCTTCTCCAACAAAAATAATCACTGCCAATTATTACCTAGTGACAATAATCTCGCGAATAATTTACTACCAACCTGTGACAATACTCTCACGAAAAATTATTACCGTTTATCGCAAGCTCATCGCAAAAACCACCATAAGAATAGACCACAGACTCATTCTGCCACATCGACATGCCTACCACACGAATCTCCAAAAACACTCTTTCAAGGAGAAGGATTAAAACGGAACAAAAAGCGGAACCTATTCGCCAAATCGTCTCCTCATTCATCCAACCCCATCACGCATCTCCTTCACTCGAAGCGACGATTTCCAAGCCAACTCTCCCCAAGCGAAGCCCCAGACGCAAGATCTCCATACACGTTCCCCCGACGACCGGGTGCGCGATCGCCTGCACTTTTCACGCGGGTGGTTGCCTGAAAAAACTTTGTGCTGGAGCAGCACGCGAAAGGAACTGCTCCACGTGATACCTCGTCGCTGGTTTTCGCGAGAAGAACGGGCCACAGGGGTGGCGAGCGCGACCGTCGAAAAGAGGGTGGGCCCGGCGAAAGGAAGGGAAACATTTACCGTGCTGCAGGGGATAGGAAAAACAAGGGGGTAGTATCCGTGAAGGAGGATGGGGCTCGGCGGGACAGAAAGAGAAATCAAACGTTGGAAAACGCTGGAAGGACGGCAAAGACGAAGAGGGTGACGAGGGGAAGAGAAACGGGGACAGAGATAGCTGGCGTCTGACAGCATTGTTGCCCTTCTTGGCGCCAGCACCCTTTCGCGCACCCGCGTGACAGAGGCGTGCATAATGGAAATACGCCACGCGAGGAAGGGCGATCTACCCTTTGCTCTATACCAGGTCGACTACGTCGGGCGGACCTCAGTCGGTGATCCATGAACAGAGGTTCCATGCACGAATAGGCTACGCGTTTGGAGCCGAGGGAAGGAAGCAGTATAGGCTACCAGTTTCCCGTGAGGTAAAAACCGCGGAGGGTATGGATGACTAAACTATGGCTCACGTTTCAGGCCAGGTTGGGGTGAGTGCTTCGGCTCCTCTGAGGATTCGCGTGAATGAGTGACGGGATAAATCGCTGCCCGGGATCACGGGAAGTTGTATATCTTCTGAGCAAACTTTTGTCTTAATTGTTGTCTAGTCAATGTGCGTGTAAACAAATTGGAAGATGGAATAGACACTTCGCATTAGGCTATTGATAACTAAACTGTGGCTCATGTTTTAGACCAAGTGAAGATAAATGTTTCGTCTTTTTTAAAGATTTAAATGAACGTGTGTCTAACTAAGTGACTGAACATGATCATGGAAAAGTTGTGTATCTGCTGAGCAACCTTCTGCCTTAATTGTTATCTATTGAATGTACGAGTAAAGAAATTGGAGGATGGAATAGATACTTTGCGTTAGATTATAGGTGACTAAACTATGGCTCACGTTTCAGACCAGGTTTAGGTAAATGCTTCGTCATTTTTGAAGATTCAAATGAACGTGTGACGAACTAAATCGATGGTTTTGACCAGGGAGAAGTATATCTAGTGAGCAACCTTCTGTCTTAATTGTTATCTATTGAATGTGAGTGTAAACAAATTGGAGGATGCAATAGATACTTTGCATTAGGCCATTGATAACTAAACTATGGCTCGTGTTTTAGACCAAGTGAAGATAAATGCTTCGTCTTTTTTAAAAATTTAAATGAACGTGTGACGAACTAAATTGCTGACCGTGATCATGGATAGTTGTCTATCTGGCGAGGAATAAGTGTACAGTGTGGAGTCTTCTATCTCAATTGTTATCTATCAAATGTAGATATAAACAAATTGGTCAGGGGAATAGGTACTTTGCACTGGGCCATGGGTAACTAAACTATGTCTCACGTTCCAGGTTAAGTTAGGGTAAGAGCTTTGTCTTCTTTGAAGATTAGAATGAATGTATGACTAACTAAATCGCTACCTGTGCTCATAAAGAAGTTGTATATCTGATGAAGAACCTTCTGTCTTAATTATTATCTATTGTATGTACGTGTAAACAAATTTGACAGGGGAATAGATACTTTGCATTAGGCTATAGGTGACTAAACTATGGTTCACTTTTAAACCAAATGTGACTAAACTATGGTTCACTTTTAGACAAAATGTGACTAAACCATGGTTCACTTTTGGATCAAATGAGGGTAAAAGCTTCATCTTTTTGGAGATTCAAATGTACGTGTGACTAACTAAGTCACTGGCCAAGATCATAGATAGTTGTTTATCTGGCGAGGAATAAGAGTATAGTGAAGAGTCTTCTATCTCAATTATTATCTATCAAATGTACATATAAACAAAATGGTCAAGGGAATAGGTACTTTGCATTGAGTTATAGGTGACTAAACTATAGCTCACGTTTCAGGTCAAGTTAGGGTAAGAGCTTCGTCTCTCTTGAAGATTTCAATGAACATATAATGAACTAAATCACTGGTCTTGATCATGGATAAGTTGCATATCTGGTGAGCAATCTTCTGTCTTAATTGTTATCTATTAAATTCACATATAAACAAATTGGACGATACTTAAATATTAGATACTTTGCTTTAGACTATGGGTAACTAAACTATTGCTCATGTTTCACACCAGGTTAGGGTGAGAACTTCGTCTTTCTCGAAAATTTTAATAAATGAGTGACCAACTAAATCTCTGGTCGTGATCATGGATAGCTGTCTATCTAGAGAGGAACAAACGTATACTGAGGATTCTCCTGTCTCAATTGTTATCTCTTAAATGTGCATGTAAACAAATTGGTCAGAGGAATTAGGTACTTTACATTAGGCTATGCTTCGTCTTTCTTAAAGATTCAAATGAATGTGAGACTAACTAAATCGCTGCCTATGATCATAAAGAAGTTGCATATGTTCAATGTTACTTATTAAATGTACATGTAAACAAATTGGAACATGGAATAGATACTTTGCATTAGGTTATGGGTGACTAAACTATAGCTCACGTTTCACACCAAGTTAGGGTGAATGCTTCGGCTCCTCTGAGGATTCACCTGAATGATTGACGGGTTAAATCGCTGGTCATGGGTGGTTGCATATCGACTGAGGTACAAGGGTACACCTAGGATCCTTTGTCTTATCCTTGCCTGTCACGAAGAAACTCATTCGTGATATCGAATAATCGTGAATTACAAAGTCGATTTTAAACCAAATTATAGGCTTGGGTTAAGTTCTTTCACTCTATCCTGATCATGGGGTTAGGAAAACCATTGATACACCTTACTTGTTATAAAATTAAGTCAACCTTAATTTTGCAACTTGACAGTCATCTTATAATAATATTTCAACCTATTTAGAATTTATTAAAAACCAAAAACTCAGAAATTAATCTACTATCTACCATTTCACCTATTATAAACCCCTAACTTCTTAAGTATTACACGCTTAATTATTGACAGTCTGTTACAGGGTGCCAATTTCGAAGAGCACTATGAACACGTGATTACTATAACGATTCATCGAAGACTGAATTTACTATGAAACTGAACGAAATATGTACATGAACCATAAGTCTATTAAGATCTGACACGAGACACTTTCATGAATCAATATACAACATAAAATTTGACAATTTATACATCATCTTAGCTGTGAATCGAATTTGCTGTGTAATATACACACGTGCAACTGAAATTACGAAAATTCTCGAGTAGTTTTTTCCAAACAGCTGTGTGTCTGCACCTGAGAAATTTTACAGACTGTTTCAAAGACGCAAAGGGAAAGAAAAACATCAAGGCACGCCCCTTTGTGTGGCAATTATTTCCTAAAAATGCGCTCCTTGCGCCGAGTTGTGCACTCGTTACGACGATCCGCTAATTACTGCCAGGAATAACATTCTTTTTTCCCCCAGTTTATTTTTCTTATTATTTCTTCTTCCTTTTTTCCCCCCATTTCTTCGCCGCTCGACCCATTCTACCGCGGCTCTATCGTTTTCCCGGCAAGTGGTGCGCGGATATTATTAACCGCGTATAAAATTGAATTACAAATCAGGACTCGGTGAAAACGAGGGATGACTCGTTAGATGACTGCGGATAGCGTTTTTCCGAAAAAGCGACGCTGTAATTATGACGGAATGCGACGAGATGCGACGAAAGGATTAAACGGAGTAGAGGAACGCGAAGAGGAGCGTTCCCGGTGCGGTGAGGGAACTCCATCGTGGAGAGTGTATTTTAAGAAACGTGGAATATGAAGTTATTATCGTTAGCAGGTTGTACACGTTTGCTCGGGGCCCTGCAGGTACATGGGTAATGGGATATCGTGATTTGTATTACCCGGGAATAATTCATTTCAGTGCAAGATGTGGTTAATATTAAGTATATTTAATACAGACCAGGCAGCATAAATTAGTAGATTAAAATTAGATAAGAGTTACAAAGTGCTGTTCTATGGGGGAATGAACATGTTTGCAGGAGATTAATTATGATTGCCTTGCTCGTTTTGGCCGAAATTTTATTAACGCACGTCTGTGTATTTTCTTTTCGATAATTGATTATAATAATTTAGCAAATTTATGGAATTTGATAAATTTTAGAATAATTCGAAATTGAACGAGAAATTCTAATTCTTTCTTTATCAATGTATTATAATTACAGGTGTTGTGATTAATTTAAAAATTTCAGATATAAATACACACATTCGCGATGGACACCAATTTTATTCTCATATTCAGGATGACCAAATATCAGAGTACTCAGACATTATCAGCCTTGTTAGAAATTAGAACACCATAGGATAATTCGAGATAATCGGAAGTCCAATCCTCATCGTTCAGAATCCATAAGAAAAATTTTTAAGAATTTTTAAGAAATTTTTAAGAAAAGAAAGACATACATGTATTATAATTAATTTAAATATTTCTGAAACAAATATACACGTTCACAATAGACATCAACTCTCATAGAGCATAGAGCTCATACAGCACACTCCAGCACCTATTCCAAATCCTCACAGCTAAGTGATGAAACACAGAGTCCTTAACGATCATCAACTTACAAACGAAAGCACTATGGACCAATTCCAAACAGCCAAGGGTCCAATCCTCGACATTCAGAAGCAGAGCAAGTAGAAACTCCATGGAGTAATTTAAGGCCGCCACGAGTTTAACAGTGTTCAGAGTCCATAAAAGAACACACTACATAATACACAGTAATGTACACATAATGCACACTCCAAAAATTGTTAACACACCTTACATACACAAGTACCTATTCCAAATCCTAGCAATCGAATGACCAAAAGTAGGGTCCTCAATAATCATCAGCCTACACAAACAGGAACACCATGGAATAATTCGAGGCTGTCGCGAGTCTAATAATGTTCAGAGTCCATAAAAAGACACACTATAGAATACACTGATAGTGCACACTCTAACAATTCACCACAATCCTACATATACAAGCATCTATTCCAAATTTTAGCAGTTAAGTGACCAAAAGTAGAGTCCTCAATGAGCATTAGCCTGAAACTGGAACTCCATGGAATAATTCAAGATCGCCACGAGTCTAGTTAGTGTTCACAATCTATACAAAACACTACATAATACACTCATAATGCACACTCTAACCATTCCTCTCCAACCTTCACACACCATCACCTATTCCAAATTCCCACAGCCAAGTGACCAAACGCAGAATCCTCGCTGATCATCAGCCTGCAAAAGGGAACTGGAATCACATTCGTGGCTGTCATGAGTCTAATACAGTGTGTTCAGAATCCATAAAAAGCACTATACAATACACTCATAGTGCACGCATAAACAATTCATCATTATCCTATATATACGAGCACCTATTCCAAATTTTAACAGTCAAGTGACCAAACACAGAATCCTCACTGATCATCAGCCCTTCCCCAAAAGGAACTGCATGGAATAATTCAAGATGGCCAGGGGTCTGGTTAGTGTTCACAATCCATACAAAACACTACATAATACACTCATAATGCACACTCTAACCATTCCACTCCAACCTTCACACGTCATCACCTATTCCAAATTTTAACAGTTAAGTGACCAAAAGTAGAGTCCTCAATGAGCATTAGCCTGAAACTGGAACTCCATGGAATAATTCAAGATCGCCACGAGTCTAGTTAGTGTTCACAATCCATACAAAACACTATATAATACACTCATAATGCACACTCTAACCATTCCTCTCCAACCTTCACACGCCATCACCTGTTCCAAATTTTAACAGTCAAGTGACCAAACGCAGAATCCTCGCTGATCATCAGCCTGCAAAAGGGAACTGGAATCACATTCGTGGCTGTCATGAGTCTAACACAGTGTGTTCAGAATCCATAAAAAGCACTATGCAATACACTCATAGTGCACGCATAAACAATTCATCATTATCCTATATATACGAGCACCTATTCCAAATTTTAACAGTCAAGTGACCAAACGCAGAATCCTCACTGATCATCAGCCCTTCCCCAAAAGGAACTGCATGGAATAATTCAAGATGGCCAGGAGTCTGGTTAGTGTTCACAATCCATACAAAACACTACATAATACACTCATAATGCACACTCTAACCATTCCTCTCCAACCTTCACACGTCATCACCTATTCCAAATTTTAACAGTTAAGTGACCAAACGCAGAATCCTCACTGATCATCAGCCCTTCCCCAAAAGGAACTGCATGGAATAATTCAAGATTGCCACGAGTCCAATAGCGTTCAGAGTCCATAAAAAAATACGTCGCCTTGTGGAACATTCGTGGGATACATTGAAAGAGATGAGACCAGGGGGATAAACGCGGTTGCTGGAGAATTTAGAGAGGTCGTCGGTCGCTGGGACGCGGCCCGGAGGCTACACAGCCAAGGATCGGCGATGTTCGCGCGGCAATAACGCGGCTGTAAACCGTAAATAATATACTTTATAGTACGTACACCAATAAAGCAACGCGTTCTCGCATCTGGTTTTACCGGGGGCCGGTTTGTCACGTCGACCGGGGACCAACTTCCTTCTTCTTCAGCCTTTCCGCTTGTCCCTCATCCTTTCCTTCGTCGGCCAGGCTTTTTTGCCAGGCAGACGCACAGCGACCCACGCCTTATTCCCACGCCTTTGCTCTTATAAATCATCTGTGCTCTCCTCGTCCAGTACCGCTATGATATGGCTTAAACACCATCGATTCACCGAGCAATCGCAGACCACGGATTAACTCGTCAGTGGAAGATATCTCTGATACCGCGACCAGTTAAGTCGCCATTTGAGAAACAACTATGAACTACACGGAATAAAATAGGGAATGTGATAAAAAGATTAACGAGAGTAATTAAATGAACAATTTAACAATGAAATGAAAGGATTATTTATTTTGTTTATTTTATATGTTCATCTGCAACTACACGTATTATAGTATACCTACCCAAAATTTCAAGTGAAATGGTAACCTAATTTTTGAAATATCTTTCCCGCCAATTTGGAAGAAGTGGATTCGCGAAAACCGAGTTTAAACTTGAGCGCAATAAACATGCTACAAGTCCCTTAACGCTTTGGGGCACGGTGGGATTAAAAGTGTCCCACCTTTTTGATGCACTGTAATGCATGATGGGACATTTTTAGTCTTTTCTTCTGTAAGAAATAGCTCTCTAAAACTATATATTCAATTTTTGGTTAATTATAAAATAGAATAAAATAACCTAATTCCAAGTACCTAAAGAGAAGATCCCTTTTGTAGGAAATTTCATGCCCTCCAAAATTGCTTATATTATAAAATAGAATAAAATAACCTAATTCCAGGTACCTAAAAGGAAGATTCTTTCCCTTTTATATGAAATTTCACCCTCTCTAAAAATATATTCAATTTATTTATATTATAAACTAGACTAAAGTAACCTAATTCCAAGTATCTGAAGGAAATTTCACGTTCTTTAAAAGTATATTGAATTTCTTTTTAATTATAAAATAAAACAAAATAACCTAATTCCAAGTACCCATAGGAAAGATCCCTTTTCCCTTTTGCAGGAAATTTCATACCTCCAAAATTGCTTATATTATAAAATAGACTAAACTAACCTAATTCCAAGTATCTGAAGCAAATAAAACTAAAAGTATATGAATTTCTTTTTAATTACAAAATAGAATAAAATAACCTAATTCCAAGTACCTACAGAGAAGATCCCTTTTCCCTTTTGCAGGAAATTTCATGCCCTCCAAAATTGCTTATATTATAAAATAGAATAAAATAACCTAATTCCAAGTACCTAAAGGGAAGATTCTTTCCCTTTTATATGAAATTTCACCCTCTCTAAAAATATATTCAATTTATTTATATTATAAACTAGACTAAAGTAACCTAATTCCAAGTATCTGAAGGAAATTTCACGTTCTTTAAAAGTATATTGAATTTCTTTTTAATTATAAAATAAAATAAAATAACCTAATTCTAAGTACCTACAGAGAAAATCCCTTTTCCCTTTTGCAGGAAATTTCATGCCCTCCAAAATTGCTTATATTATAAAATACAACAAAATAACCTAATTCCAAGTACCTAAAGGGAAGATTCTTTCCCTTTTATATGAAATTTCACCCTCTCTAAAAATATATTCAATTTATTTATATTATAAACTAGACTAAGGTAACCTAATTCCAAGTATCTAAAAGAAATAAAACTAAAAGTATATTGAATTTCTTTTTAATTACAAAATAGAATAAACTAACCTAATTCTAAGTACCTAAAGTGAAAATCCCTTTTCTCTTTTGCAGGAAATTTCACCCTCTCTGAAACCATTTGTACTCAACGTTTTTAAAATGGTAAAATAGAGCAAAATAACGTAATTCCAATTACCTAAATCAAAACCTATGCCTTTGCGTTAACCGATCATACGTTACCCAGCCAGCTAGCCCTAAGCTACCTCTATTTCCTGGCTTCTTTCTCACGATCCTGTTATCGTAGAAAATTCTCGCTATACTTTCGAAAAGACCTCTATGAACTGAATGCCTATCCTACAGCAAATGACTCCTTTCGATCAGAGTTCGCGAGAACCAGTGCCGGCCGAGAAGGAAGCCCACTCCCTAGTTGGGGCACAGGGAATGGGTATCGGAGAGCGGAGAGACAAACGTCTCTATTAACGAGTCGATATCCCCGGGAAACGAGGCACGATTCGTATCTCTTGGACGGAGAAATCGTAATTACAAAAGGAAGAAACCGTGAGTCGATCCGTGTTCTATCGCTACGAGCATTGACGGGCTTGGTCTATGAGCCGCTTGCGCAACTCTGCTAACCAACGATGTTCCCAGAGGCACGCAACAAACGTCGAGGAGGAAGATTGACATTTGCGTCAAGTATCTGCGTCGCATTCTACTGTAGAAAGTAACGAAAAGCTTTCCAATGGCTACGTTCCCTCGGGCCAGATTCGAAGAATTAGACGCTGGATGTTCGACGTGACGTTGGACAGTTGACGATTGCGATCAGAGACCTCTGGACAACGTGAAACCTTCTTCCAGGCATATTCGATTCGCTGCCTAGTTTGATCTGACGAAATTGTAAAATCTTCGTGACAATGGAGTAATTGGTTACCTGGGTACTCTCTCGGATAATTCGAATTTGGCGCTGAAATACCAAGCCTGTAATACACGGTGTCAGATAAAGAAGGATAAAAATTAATTTTGATAAAGACCTTTATATTTCTGAGAAATGAAAAATCTGGAAATTTGGATATGACGTTTCATTATTATAGTACTTGCTCTCTAATCACTATCGATATCATTAAAGAGTAGATCTTATATGTTAAAAATTTACTATAATATGATATTAAAATTATATAGGTGTAAATATTAGCAGATAAATTTGGCAGAAATAATTGCAGTTCTACGTGTTCTCTATTGGTTAAAGCTGATGAATGCCATACAAGCCTGTAATACACGGTGTTAGATAAATAAAAATTAAAATTAATTTCGTCAAAGACTTTCATGTTTCTGAAAAATGAGAAAATGAGGAAATTTAGGTATGGCGTTTTGAAATTATAGTACTTGCTCTATAATCACTAACGATATCACTAAAGAGCGAGACCCTTCTACGTGTTAAAAATTTAGTATAATATGATATTAAAATTATATACGTAGAAATATTGAGATATAAATTTGGCAAAAATAATTGCAGATTTTCAGTAACTCCAAAAGTAAAAATTCCAAAAACAGTTATAACTTCTAATTGCAGTTCTACGTGTCCTCTATTGATTAAAGCTGATGGATGCCATACAAGTTCGTAATACACGGTTTTAGATAAATAAAAATAAAAATTAATTTTGTCAAAAACCTTTATATTTCTGAGAAATGAAAAATCTGAAAATTTGGATATGGCGTTGTGTATCATAGCACTTGCTCTCTAATCACTATCAATATCATTGAAGATTTCACGTGTTCAAAATTTAGTATAATATAATATTAAAATTATATACGAGTAAATATTAAGATTGCCAAAAATAATTGCAGACTTTCAGTAATTGCAAAAGTAAAAAATCCGAAAACAATTACAACTTATAATTGTAGTTCTACGTGTTCTCTATTAGTTAGAGCCAATATATACCAGTTCCGAGGTATGGTTATATAATAAATTATTCCCGACATCTGATTTCAAGAATTTCAAGAATCCACCATTGTTCTATAAATTTGCCAAAATTAATTGCAAATTTTCAGTAACTCCAAAAGTAAAAGATTCCAAAATAATCGGAAATCCTAATTGCAGTTCTGGTGTCAATTTTCATTATCTTCCCAACTAAAGATTTTTAAGTTCTGCTAAATGTTCGATACTTGATATTGAAGCGATATTAAACAGCCAATGAAATCGAAAGTTGATGGTAATACTTTTATTCAATAGCTAGAGTACCCACGGGTTCCCATGTCAGATCCTTGCTCAGCATATTCGCGATTGGCTTCTACTAGACTGAGTTCAGAATTGTATTAGCAGAAAATTACTGAAAACGAAAGTTGAAAGTGACTGTGGGTGACTTTGTTCCCAGGTACTCGCGAGTTCCCATATTTACCCTATTGTCATTATGCAATACTCATTTAGAAGCAACAAATTCTATTCAGAGGATTTTACAAATTTTCCTAATACATTCTTTCGTAATAACTTCTGACATACACTATGACTGAACTTTCGATCAAAGCTATAACAAATGAAATTAAACAACAAAAATGAATTAAAAAACATAAGTAAAATAACTTCATCTATTGCACTTACATTTTCACATTTTAATGAATATATAAATTTCTTATATTGAATGATGTGAAAGAATTTTGAATATTGACACAAGTGTTATGGTGTAACCTAACCTAACCTAACAAGTGTAACCTAACCTAACCTAACCTAACCTAATCTAATCTAATCTAATCTAACCTAACCTAACCTAACCTAACCTAACCTAACCTAACCTAACCTAACCTAACCTAACCTAACCTAACCTAACCTAATCTAACCTAACCTAACCTAACTCCCTAGCTAGGGCTCCCCAGTCTTTCCTGTGAAGTTAGTTAGTTTTGAGTTACCCTGTATGTAAAGTAAAAAGTTCTTCTAAATGTTCCTTTTTACATTTTACATTTAAAGATCATCGTAATCGGTGAAATCCTTCATTTTCAAAATAATTATCCAAATTTTAAATATCGATACGAGCATACTCTAAACGTCGTCTAATATTAACACAGCCTAATTTCTACCGTGTATACACGTTGTGACTAATGATTATGGTTATGACTAATATCATATACTAAATCTGTAGTGGTACGTCGAACGAGATCGGTCAATACTGATAAACAAAACGACACATGTGAGACACATGATAGATGCAGTGACTTCATCTGTTGCACTAATTTCCTATCTATACACGAATGCATCGTGTTGAATGATATCAGAAATTTTGAATATCGACATAATTACCATGTCGACGTAAGTGCCCTAACGTGTCACCGTGTATTATGAACGCTGTCTAATTTCTGACGTGTATGCGTTATGACTAATCGCTATGCTTATTCGACTATGACTAATTTTAGTAAAATTTGTTGCACATTCGACGAGATTAACGTAAACGCACGAAACCTTTGCGGGAAAGAGGCAGATATAGGAAAATCGATTCGTGATTCACTGTCAATTCAATGGCAGAATTTTGAACGCCTTGCCTCGGGATTTAGGTTTCAATGGCGGGTGCCATAGTCAACAACGAAGTCGGTCACACGTGGAACATGTTCGAACGTTTAGTATGAATGCGACGAAGAATAACACATAATTGAGACAGGAAGACATCGACGAAAATTAACGAGTTTGACCTGTGATGTTCACGTTCGGCTTTGTCTACGACTCCGTCCACGTCTCTCGCCCGTAATAATCGTGTTCGACCCAACTCCATTTCCACGTCTCTCGCCCGTAATACTCGTGTTCGACCCAACTCCCTTTCCACGTCTCTCGCCCGTAATACTCGTGTTCGACCCAACTCCCTTTCCACGTCTCTCGCCCGTAATACTCGTGTTCGACCCAACTCCCTTTCCACG